>NC_025995.2:110970005-111270005 GCF_000442705.2 Elaeis guineensis
GGATGCCATCAGCGGTTAACTACCGGCCATTCTACGGCCCATCGCCGGCCGGGGGTATGTCGGGCGTAACCATCCCGACCGACTGAACCCGAGGGTCTGATGGCCGACTTACATGATGCTCGCCGACCAATGGAGGGGCCCGACACCACTCAGCTGGCTACCGACTTTGGGTCGGTCGGCTCCTCCAACCACCGTACAGCCGCCAGACGTTGTCAGCTCTGACACGGACATGCGGCGCCGTTACCTAGGGACATGGTCCCGCCGAGAGCCGGGTCAACCCTGGTGATTGGACGGCCACACGACGACATGACGTTTTTACGGTGGCTCTGACAGTCCACAGTGAGTTGACAGTTCCTCACTTGTCCGCGCCATTAATGACGGCGCCATACCTAGCTCCACTATATATACCGGGGAAGGCAACAGTGCAAAGGATGGATCCGCCCGTCTCTCCCACTTACGCAGGCTCGCTCCTCCCCCTCTCTCTCTCTCTCTTTCTCAGAGTTCTCTGTCTGCATTTCACTGTTGCCCAGTCACCTCTCTGACTTGACCATCGGAGGGTCCCCGTCGGAGCCACCTCCGGTCAGTGCGGACTTCCTTTTGCAGGTGCACGCTTCCTGGCGATCGGGCGACGAGGTGATTGGCCGCAACAGATTGGCGCGCCAGGAAGGGGGCCAGCATGACAAAGACAAGAGCTCAACGATCGAGAGTCACTGGGTCGGCGAGGCGCTCTTCCCGCCGGGAAGAGGCCTCCCCGCCCCCACCGACGGCGGAGCCTAGCTCTCCGCACCCTGCAGTGACCACGGAGGCCCAGATTGCGGCCATCGTACGGCAGATGACCGTACTGACCGACGCAGTCAAAAGCCTCCAGCAGCAACCGACGGCCCGACCTATGCCTTCCAGGAGCAGCCGCCGACGACCGCGCCGATCCCTGTCGCCTCCACGCGAGCGCTCCCAACAGTGCTCCCACGGAGAGGAGGAGGGACGACCACGGCGCGACGACCGACGGTCCCAGCGGCCCTCTCCCTCCCCGTTGGAACGGGCAAGGAAGGAGAAGCGGCCGCGCACACCGTCGGCCTCCTTTTCAGAATCTTCCGGAGGCTCCACCCCTGGGGTCTCCCAGCATCGACGAGCGGACGACTACGAGCGACGGTTCGAGGAAATCGACCGCCGACTCGTCCAATTGCAGACGGACGGCCAGAAGTCTTCGAACGACGTCGATTTTCAGACCGCCCAACCACTCTTCCGACTGGTCCTCGACGAGCCAATTCCCAGTCGGTTCAAGATGCCGCACGTGGAGCCATACGAAGGCTCCACCGACCCAGTCGACCACCTCGAGAGCTATAAAGCTCTCATGACGATTCAAGGGGCAACCGACGCTCTTTTCTGCATCGGCTTTCCTGCCACGCTCTGCAAGGCTGCCAGGGCTTGATACTCCGGTCTTCGATCGGACAGTATCCATTCCTTTGCGCAGCTCGAGCACTCGTTCGTGGCCCATTTCAGCACTAGTCGGAAGCCGCCGCGAACGTCGGACAGCCTTTTCTCCCTCAAGCAGGGAGAAAACGAGACGCTCCGATACTTCATGGTGCGATTCAACGCGGCCACGCTCGAGGTCCGGGACCTCAACGAAGACATGGCTGTTTCAGCCATGAAGCGGGGCCTGAGGTCGTCCTGATTTACTTATTCTCTAGACAAGACCCTCCCCTGAACATATGCCGAGCTACTGGAGCGCGCGGACGAAGGAGCGTCCGACCGACGCTTGGCCGAGCCCAGGGGTCCGAAGGAGAAGCGGAGAAAAGGTCGGGAGCCCGCCGAACCAAGCAGGCCCCCGACCAATAGTCGGCTTTCTCCACCCCGACAGATCCAAAAATCGCCCCGACGACAGACTCCGAGGCCGGTGCGTCCCAGGTATGACTCCTACACTCCTCTCTCCGCTCCCCGTGCGCAGATCCTGATGGAGATCGAGGGAGAAGAATACCTGCGACGGCCTCCGCCTCTGAAGGCAAAGGGCCCCGACCATCGAAAGTACTGCCGGTTCCATCGGAGCCACGGCCACGACACCGAGCGGTGCATCCAGTTGAAGGACGAGATCGAAAATCTCATCCGCCGGGGGTATCTCGGCAAATTTCGGAAGGGTCCGCCGACCCAACCGATTGCCGAACGATGCCTCCAGCCGACTGAAGAGGCACCGACTAACCAGCCGACGGCCGGAGTCATCAACATGATCTCCAAGCGGCTGGGACCGGGGACGTCAGCAGGAGGGGAGCCGACGAAAAGGCCACGCCCGGATGACGTAATCACCTTCACAGAAGACGACGTTCGGGGCATCCAGACTCCCCACGACGATGCTGTTGTTGTGTCGGCGACAATAGCCAATTATGATGTAAAACAAATTTTTGTTGATAATGAAAGTTCGACAAATGTTTTGTTTTACTCGACCTTCTCCTGAATGCGACTGTCAACTGATCGACTCAAAAGGATCCCTGTGCCCCTGATCGGCTTTGCCGGAGACACCATCACGACAGAGGGAGAAATTACCCTGCCCGTGACGGTCGGCACCGAACCACGACAAAGCACGGTCTCCCTCACTTTTGCGGTCGCCCAAGTTCCTTCGGCCTACAACGCCATACTCGGACGACCCGGATTGAACGCCCTCAAGGCGATCGTCTCGACGTACCATCTCCTTGTCCGATTCCCAACCAAAAACAGAGTCAGGGAGATGCACGGAGATCAACAGCTCGCCCGACGATGCTTCCAAATCTCCGCTCAAAACGACGAGACGAAGGATCCTCTGACAATCGACAAACTGGACCAGCGGGAGAAGGAAGAACGGGGTTCGCCGGCCGAGCAGCTCGAGGCGATCCCGATAGGAGAAAATCCCGACAGAAAAGTTTGGGTCGGGTCTCAATTGCCTGACACCGAAAATCACCGACTGGCGGAGCTGCTGACGGCCAACGCCGATATATTCGCTTGGTCGGCAGCAGATATGTCGGGCATCCCTCCAGAAACAATTACTCACCGACTCAACATCGACCCGACGATGAAGCCGGTGAGGCAAAAGAAAAGATCCTTCGCCCCAGAGAGGCAGAGGGCCATCGACGAAGAAGTGGATAAGCTACTCGAAGCAGGCTTCATTCGGGAATCCACGTATCCCGACTGGCTCGCCAACGTTGTCATGGTCAAAAAAGCCAACGAAAAGTGGAGGATCTGCATCGACTATACCGACCTCAACCGAGCCTGCCCGAAGGATAGCTTTCCACTTTCGAAGATCGACCAACTGGTGGATGCGACGTCCGGATTTCGACTGCTCAGCTTCATGGACGTCTTCGCCGGGTACAACCAGATCCGGATAGCGCCTGAAGACGAGGAGCACACCGCGTTCGTAACTCCCAAGGGCCTCTACTGTTATCGGGTGATGCCCTTCGGATTGAAGAACGCCAGCGCCACCTACCAGCGACTCGTCAATAAGGTCTTCAAAGACCAGATCGGGCGTAACATGGAGGTGTACGTGGACGACATGCTGGTGAAGAGCACGCAGATCCCGGACCATGTTCAGGATCTCGAGGAGACCTTCCGCACCCTTCGACGACACCGAATGAAGCTCAACCCGACCAAATGTGCTTTCGGGGTGACCTCAGGGAAGTTCCTCGGATTTCTCGTTTCTCAGAGAGGGATCGAGGCCAACCCTGAGAAGATAAAGGCAATTTCGACATGTGTCATCCGAACACCAAGAAGGAGGTCCAACAGCTGAACGGAAGAATCGTCGCTCTTAGCCGATTCATTTCCCGGTCGGCTGAAAGGTGGCTCCCGTTCTTCAAGATTCTGCGTCAAGCGAACGGCTTTTCTTGGTCGGATGAGTGCGAACAGGCCTTCGAAGACCTGAAAAGGTACTTGGCTTCCCCGTCGCTGCTCGTAAAGCCGCAAGTCGGGGAGACCTTGTATCTCTACTTGGCCACATCTTCCGAGGCGATCAGTTCGGTACTTGTTCGGGAAAACGAGTGCCGAACTCATCAGCCCATCTACTACACCAGCAAAGTGCTCCACGGTGCCGAAGCCAGATACTCGGAGACGGAAAAGATGATTTTCGCCCTGACCGTCTCCGCGCAACGGCTTCGACCATACTTCCAGGCCCACGCCATCGTGGTACTCACCAACCGGCCCCTGAGGGCCATACTGCGCCGACCCGACACATCCGGACGACTCGCTAAGTGGGCGATGAAGCTTAGCGAGTTCGACATTCGGTACCGACCAAGGCCTGCCTTGAAGGCCTAGGTCTTGGCCGACTTCATCACCGAATGCCCGACAACCGACCGGGGTCGGGAGCTGAAGGCCTGGGACGAGGTTCGGTCTCTGAGCCAGACCCGATCTCCACCTGGGTACTCCACATCGACGGGGCCTCGAACGCTCAGGGAAGCGGGGCCGGGCTCCTGCTCATGAATTCGGATGGGGTGGTCACCGAATACGCCCTCCGGTTCGACTTCAAGGTCTCCAACAATCAAGCCGAATACGAGGCACTCCTCGCCGGCTTGAGGATGGCGAAGGAGCTGGGCATCGACAGCCTCCGGGCATTCTCCGACTCTCAGCTGATTGTGGGGCAGGTCAAGGGCGACTTCGAGGCGCAAGATCCGACCATGATCAAGTATCTACAGAAGGTGAAGGACCTCGTGGCACGCCTCGAGTATTTCAAGATCTCCCACATCCCCAGATCGGAGAACGCCCGCGCCGATGCTCTCTCCAGATTGGCAACGTCGGCCTATGACTCTTTGGGTCGGACGTTCGTCGAAAACCTCCAGCAGCCGAGCATCGACCGGGTTGAAGAAGTGCAGCAGCTAACGTCCGAACCAAGTTGGATGGACCCGATCGTCCAGTACCTGACCGACGGGATCAGTCCCGAAGATCCCGCAGAGGCCAAGCGACTCCGTTGGGCGGCGTCGCAGTATGTGATCATGGACGGCCGACTCTACAAAAGGTCGTTCTCCCTCCCTCTGCTCAGGTGCTTGGGGCCGACCGACGCCGACTATGCTCTCCGAGAGGTTCACGAAGGAATTTGTGGGAACCACTTGGGGGGCAAGTCCTTAGCCTTCAAGGTCTTGCGACAAGGCTACTACTGGCCGACCATGAAGAAGGATGCGGCAGAGTTGGTCCGAAGGTGCGAGCCATGCCAAAAGTATGCCAATATTCAGCACCAACCGGCCAGCCAGATCGCTCCCATTGTCGCTCCGTGGCCCTTCGCTCAGTGGGGAGTCGATATTCTCGACCCCTTCCCACCGACGTCGGGCCAGAGGAAGTTCATCGTTGTCGCCATCGACTACTTCACGAAGTGGGTCGAGGCTGAGCCATTGGCGCAGATCACTGAGCGGAAGATGGAGGACTTCATCCAAAAGTCCGTCATCTTCAGGTTCGGATTGCCGCACACCATCATCACCGACAACGGACGGCAATTCGACAACCAAGACTTCAGAGACTTCTGCGCCAGGTTCCACATCCGCCACCGACTAACTTCAGTCGGGCACCCACAGTCCAACGGTGAGGTTGAGGTGACCAACCGAACCTTGCTCCATGGACTCAAGACCCGACTGAATGAAGCCAAAGGTCTCTGGGTCGACGAGCTGGGCTCCGTTCTGTGGGCTTACCGAACGACCCCCCGCATCCCGACCGGGGAGTGCCGTTCAGTTTGGCCTACGGGACAGAGGCGATGATCCCGCTCGAGATCGGCCTACCATCTTCAAGGGTCGAGCAGTACCAAGAGCCGGACAACTCCGAGAGTCGGAGGGCCGACCTAGACCTCCTCCCCGAGCTGCGAGACGAGGCTCAAATTCGAATGGCCTCGTACCGACAGAAGGTCGCCCGGTACTACAACGCCAAGGTCAGACCAAAGCTTTTCAGGCCTGGCGACCTAGTCTTGAGGAAGGCAGAAGTGTCGAAGCCCTTGGACCAAGGGAAGCTGGCTCCCAACTGGGAAGGACCCTACAAGGTTGCTGATACCTTCGGGCCGAGAGCCTATCGGCTGGAGACCCTCGAGGGGAAACCCATTTCCCGGACTTGGAACGCCGACAACTTGAAGCTGTATTACCAGTGAATTTTGTAATTCGATAGTCGGAATACAAGTTCAGTTTGAAATCTCGGAGTCTTAAGATCTTCGACTAGTGATCGGCGCTCAGCCACAACGTATCGACGTGAACCTAGCACCGACGACGCATCGGACTCTTGCGAGCACCAACGCATCTACAATAGCAGGAGTTGACACTCCTTCGACGACTCGTCGGACCTTCACAAGGGCCGACAGACTCTTACAAATGGGAGTTACACTCCTCCGACTTTCGGCAACACATCCGCCCAAAGGCCGGTGCAGCTGTTGCGACGGGAGTTCATACTCCTTCTACGGTCGAATTTTCGGGCAGAATCCATCGGCCGACAGGCCGATCGGGCCCCGACCGAAGAAAGGCTAAAAGCCCACGTGACTATTGTCGCGACTTCCGACCAGGCTATGGCCGGTCGAGGGATATTCGGCTTACCACCGTCTATCACACGATGCGACCTTAGTCGCACCCACGACTTGCCGACCGACCTACGGCCGGCTGAACGACATTCGGCTTGCCACCGTCTGTCAAAAGACATGGAACCCGACGCAAGAGCATGGGGACCCGACTTACTATCGTTCCCCCGACACTGCGCCGGACGACGATCGACTAAATGCATCTATGCAAGTCCGGCTACCGAACCTTTGCCAGGTTCGGTCGGCTCCCGACTCAATAGATGCACCCGACCGACGACTTCGACTATTGGAAGCTGACCTAAAGTCGGGACCCATTCTACTTTCGGGGCTGCGCAAGCTGTCGGAGTCCTACCGACTCACGTGAGTTAGTGGCTTGCTTAAGTTAGCGACTAAAGTTCGACATCACAGCTATAGTCGGCATTACAAACAGGAAGAAAGAAGAAAAAGTTTCATTCATTGATAAAAAGAAATTACAAAGTCGGGTCGAAGCCCGATTACATGTATTTTCAGAAAATGAAAAGTAAAGACAGTCGGCAGGACCGATCATCCGTCCTAGTCGATCTCTTCGACCGACGGAGGATCGGAGATGATCGGGGTCTCAGCCATAAGCGGCGCTGGGTCGGCCGCCGAAGGATGGGCTTCGGTCGGCAAAGGAACTTCGGTCGGCACCTGCTCCGGGATGGCCTCCTCCACCGCGATGACGCCTCCCGACGGCTGGTCGGCCATCTCTTCCGTTCCTTCTCCTTCGACCCCTTCCTCCTCGGCTAGCGGCAGGACGATGCGGCTGACGTCCAACTCCGGGTACAAGGCGTGGACGGCATCCCGACCGTCCTCGAACCCGACCCGGTATGAGGCGAAGCCCGATTCGAGCATCTCCTCCCGGTATCGGTCGGAGGATCGGAAGTCCTCCACCGCCCGATCGGCCGACTCCCTCGCCGACATTGCCTCATCCTCAGCACGGGCGAGCTCCTGCTTCGCCGACTCCACCTCGGCCTTAGCCATTTCGGCGTCGACCTGGGCGATGGACAGCTCCTCTTCGGCTTCAGCGAGCTTCTCCAGGCTGACCCGAAGTTGCTCGCGTTCCCCTTGAAGTTTGGCAGTTGCACCGTCTCGTTCACGCCGAAGGCGACGCACGGCCCGACCTTTGTGCTTGGCCTCCTTCTTGGCCGACCTGAGTTCGGACTCAAGCCGGGAGACCTCGTCGATTAACTTAGCCTCCCGGTCGACCGACTGCTGGAGTTGGTCGGCCAACATTGCTCTCTCAGCCTCGACCGCTGCCGACTTCTCCTTGAAGGCCGCCCGAACGTTGCCGAACCATCGGTACCCGGCCTCCAGTTCGGACATTGTGAAGATCAGCTGCCGATGGAAAAAAGCTTCGTCAGAATCGCATGACAAGAAAAATTTCTAAGTTAAGGGAAAAAGTGATGCGAAGCTTACCTCAACCATCGTCGGGTAGAACCGCGACAGCATCTCGGCCACCTGTCGAGACCGCAGCGACTCTACGTCGGCTGGGAGGAGGATCCCTTGGCACAACCTCCTCGCAAGGTTGTGGTCGGCCAACGCCGACGCACCCTCGGGGTAGTATGCACTGGGAGGCATTGAACGGCTCCCCGACCTATCCTCCTCCGCGGGCTCCATCAGGGCTTTCCCCCGATCAGCTGCCCCGACCGACGGGACTGGCAGCGACGGCACGCTGGAGTTCGACCCGGCGCCCCCCGTTGCGCCGGCGGACGCCGCCGGATGGTGTTCGGTTTCCCGAACGTCATCCGGCTCCACCCGCACTGGCGAAGCCGCCGATATTTCTTCGGCCGCCTCCTCGGTCGGCCTCTCCTCAGCTTGGACCGTCGGAGCCACGAGGGCTATGACCGGCTCCGACTGGTCGGTCGCCGACGCCTCGACGGTTGGCGGAGCTGGGGTTGGTTTCTTTGCAGGGCGCGAAGGGCTGGCCCCCGATGCTGGCCTCTTCCTCTTGGCGAACTGCCGAATCTCGGCATCCGTCGGCCTCATCCTCGGTGGTGTCCCTGCAATACCGACAAGAGAGTTAAAGGCTGGACCAAAAGCCGACCAAAAGATGAACAAAAAGAAAAGCCGGAGGATCGGGCGATACCTATTCGGGGGACCAGACTCAAGCCGGCGTCATAGAGAGCTTGTTCGGTAACAAGCTCCCTCTGCTTCGGTACCGACATGTCCTTCAGTCGGTGGAAGTCCTCCCGGTCGTCCGCATCCACCCGACTGCTGTCGTTGGCCTCGGTTCGGGGTATACTCCAACGAGAAGGAAAGCCCCAAGAAGAAGAGGAGGAAACAAAGAAAAACTGGTTCTTCCATCCATGAATGGACGACGGAAGACCAGTTATGAAAGCGAGACCCTTCCGGGGGTTGAAGAGCCACCACCCTCGGGCTTTAGGGTGGGGTCGGAGCACAAAGAAGGCCCGGAAGAGTGAAACGCGGGGGTTGGTCGGCAAGAGCTGACACAACAGCGCGAAAGAAATGATTAAACGAACAGAGTTCGGCGCCAGTTGCGCCGGACAGAGTCCGTAGTAATCAAGTAGATTCCGGACGAACTCCGGAATCGGAAGTCGAAGACCCGCGCGAAGGTCTTCAACGTACAGCGCCAGATCGCCAGGTGGAGGGTTGTTGACCCGACCGCCGGCCCCTGGAGTGGAGAGCCGAAACTGCTCCGGGATGCGATAGTGCTCCCGAAGCTGATCGACATTCGGCCCCGAAAGCGAGGAGGCCTCATCTTCCGGAGCCGATCGGGAGTCGTCGATCGGGTTCCCCGACCGAGCTCCCTGAGTCAGTTTCCTGGTCATTATGCAGGGATCGAAAGAGAAAAAAGGAAGGAAGAAAGAGAAGGGGGGACCACGAACCAGATGGACCCTCCCGAAGCGAAGAAGAGCTCTGCCCGCGACGACTGAGAAATCGCCCGGACAGAGTTTCCCCCAGCGAAATGTTGCAAATGTGGGTCAGGGGTCCGGGAGGTCCTATATATATAGGGCCGACCGACGGCCGAGATCCTTCCGCGCCGATCGAAGAACTGCAGATGCGCGACGCGTGGCGCCCACTGGTTGGCGGAGGATTCGGCGCACCCCGCCCCGGGACGGCCGCACCGCCCGCATTAAATGCCGGAGGGGACGCCGTCCAACCACCGCGACACGCGGGGAGTGGCTCTGCATTCACGCGCCCGTGCCGATTCGCGTTCTCGATGGGACGCCCGACAGCGCCCCGTTCTCCCGCGATCGGCGCCGAATATCCGATCGACTGACGCCGTATCGTCCGACGCCTGATCTTCTGGCACCGACGCAACGTCTGGCGATGACGGGACGTGGCATCTGACACCTGACGCCGACGTGACCTCTGACATCGACTAGATGTCCGGATCGCTGGACATTCATAAGGCGTCTGACATCGGATCATCCGGCGGTACGGTCGGATCTACACGTACGACAAATCCACTTCCAGTCGTCCGAGATTGCTGCCCGAATGGAAGCATCGACCTGCTCACCGCCCGACTTAGGAGTGGAGGGGGGCAACTGTTGGGGGATGCCCACCGACCGACCGACCGATGGTCGGAGGGCCCGACCGACTGGCGGCCCGACCGACCGACCGACCGTCGGTGGCCCGACCGACCGACTGACGGCCCAACCGCCTCCGACGGACGACTCCGACTGGCCGATAGACCGACCGATAGTCGGTCGGGGCGACCGACTGACGGATGCCATCAGCGGTTAACTACCGGCCATTCTACGGCCCATCGCCGGCCGGGGGTATGTCGGGCGTAACCATCCCGACCGACTGAACCCGGGAGTCTGATGGCCGACTTACATGATGCTCGCCGACCAATGGAGGGGCCCGACACCACTCAGCTGGCTACCGACTTTGGGTCGGTCGGCTCCTCCAACCACCGTACAGCCGCCAGACGTTGTCAGCTCTGACACGGACATGCGGCGCCGTTATCTAGGGACATGGTCCCGCCGAGAGCCGGGTCAACCCTGGTGATTGGACGGCCACACGGCGACATGACGTTTTTACGGCGGCTCTGACAGTCCACAGTGAGTTGACAGTTCCTCACTTGTCCGCGCCATTAATGACGGCGCCATACCTAGCTCCACTATATATACCGGGGAAGGCAACAGTGCAAAGGATGGATCCGCCCGTCTCTCCCACTTACGCAGGCTCGCTCCTCCCCCTCTCTCTCTCTCTCTTTCTCAGAGCTCTCTGTCTGCATTTTACTGTTGCCCAGTCACCTCTCTGACTTGACCGTCGGAGGGTCCCCGTCGGAGCCGCCTCCGGTCAGTGCGGACTTCCTTTTGCAGGTGCACGCTTCCCGACAATCGGGCGACGAGGCGATTGGCCGCAACAAGTTGAATTCCACAAAATCTAACTAATGGACTAAATCCCCACTGAGAGAAAGTTTCCTCAAATCTAAATCTGATTTAGGTTTTCTATATCTTTGCTCCTTTCATCAGCAATCCTTCTTCCAATTCTGCCACACATAGACATATATACATATCTAGGTCCAATTGATTTTCATTTCATGTGCGAATAAGTCAATAAGAATGGAAGATGGGACCACAGGTGAACCAAATATCGACAAATTTAAATAAAATTTCAGGTTTGTTTGGGTTCTTTTAACCAAATGTTTTTCGTTTAGATATCTAAATAAAGTTCCAATATAGGGATGTATCTTTTGAAACTTCAAAAGGAAAATTAAACGTACCTTTTTAATACTTTTTCAATTTTAATCATATTATAGATCCGATTGTTTTGTTGGTTCAAAAGAGATTAAGTAATATTCAGCTGACAGCAGGTAAAGGGCAGAACACTTTTTTTACCAAACAAAAAAAAAAAAAGACAGCACACTTGGAATTTGAAGAAATAGCAGTGGAAACCTGTCAAAAGTCATACTGAAAAGGTAAATATTGAAAAATTTTGCAACATCCTTGTTGCAGATAAGGACTCAACCCATCATATGAGATATTATTCATTTTAGTCCATGGGCCTCACGATTTTGTCTTTTAAAAAGTACTTCACATGAGAAAAAAAATTTTCTTTCTGAGGAGCTTCACTGTCAATCAAGGCAGATCTCAGCCTCAGAAAATCGAGGTGAACCTCGATTTCTACTTGGAGTGCCATTATTGTGGATAAAGATTCAATCTGTCATGTGAGGTATTGTCCACTTTGACCCATTGTTGGAATAAGTCAATCGACTCCCGACTCAAGTCAACCGACTACCGACATCGATTCAACCAAAGTCGACCAACCGGACATACAACTCTGACTCTACATCGGCTAAATATGCGATTCTGACTCTTCATCAACCAACTGAGCGAACCATATCGATTTATCACCGATTGACCAACTAACGATTCGATTACTACTGATCGACAACGGATGACTTAGACCATCGGCATAACAGAACTACTAGTCGACAGTCACGCATGGATTCTATCGACATATGGTCGGTTCTACCGATATATGATTGGCTAATCTACTCAACATACCATAACCATCACGAACGGTTACCGACCGCATATCACGGCATGATCAGTGAAAATTAATAATCTACTATGTGATTATGGCCCAATGATTTAGCGCCATAAAATACGAGATCACGTCCGACCGTTACGACAACCTCATCTCTAAAAAGGGGGTAAAAGAATAGGGCTAGTAAGCCTAGGCTGGGCCAAAACTCTGCTACTGTTTACATTCATTCAACTCTTGTTCACCAACTTTCCTCTCTGACTTAAACATCAGAAGATTCCCGTCGGACACAAATCTGATATGTGCGAATGCTATTTTACAGGTGTTCATTACCGGCGATGGGGAGTTGGCCGCGATAGATTAGCGCGCCAGGAAGGGAAAGAAAAATAACTTGCAATAACAAAAATCAGACCCCAACGCTCGACTATAATTGGATCAGCGAGACACTCTTCCCGTCGGGAAGAGGCTCCACCCCCTCCTCCAGTAGCAGATCCTAGTTCCTCACGTCCTGTGGTCACTACGGACATCCAGATCGCTGCACTCGTGTAGCAGATGACTGTTCTTACGGAGGCGGTCAGAAGCTTCCAGCAGCAGCAGACCCAGCCACCATAGCCATCGATGGAGCAACTGATGGTGCAATCGGTGCCATCGAGGCACAGCCACCGTCATCCACGGCGATCACAATCTCCTTCACCAAAGCGGCCGTCTTGACTCTCTCATAGGGACGAGCAGCGACGCTCTTGATGCACCACCCACCATTCACGATGTCCCTCTCCTTCTCAATTGGATCGAGCAAGGAAGGGAAAACGATCACGAATACCGTCTGCTTCTCCCTCTAACTCATCGGGAGGTTCAACCTCTGGAGCTTTTCAATGGTGACTTGATGATTATGAATGTAAATTTTAAGAGATCATTCGCCAACTTACTCAGCTTCAAGTGGAAGGTCAGAAGTCCTCCAACGACTATGACTTCCACATCACCCAGCTGCTTTCTCAACACATCTTGGATCAACCAATCCCATCTCGATTCAAGATGCCTCGGGTGGAACCATACGATGGATCCACCGATCTGATCGACTATCTTGAGAGCTATAAGGCTCTCATAATGATTCAGGGGGCCACCGATGCCCACTTATGCATCGACTTTCCGACAACTCTTCGGAAAGCTGTTCGAGCTTGATACTTTGGGCTTCAGTCGGGAAGCATATATTCTTTCGAACAGCTAGAACATTCTTTTGTGGCTCACTTCAGCACCAGTCGAAGGCCGCCACGTACTTCTGATAGTCTCTTCTCGATTAAGCAAGGAGAGACTGAATCACTTCAGAATTTTGTGGCTCATTTTAATGCGGCCACGCTTGATGTCAAAGATCTCAATGAAAATATGGCTATCTCGATCATGAAAAGAAGTCTGAGGAGATCTCAATTCACATATTCTCTAAATAAAACTCCCTCTCAGACATATGCTGAACTTCTGGAGCGTGCGTACAAATATATGCACACAGATGAAGGAGCATCTGACCGACGTCAGACAGAAGGCAAAAGTCAGAAAAAGAAAAAACAAAAGAAGGAGGGAGCTCTGGCCGAATCAATTCGGCCACCATCCAATAAGCGAGCTTCGCCCCGAGGACGGAGTCCAAAGCTGAGTTACGACAGGTATGACTCCTATAATCTTTTTTTTGCTCCTCATGCGCAGATCCTTATGAAGATCGAAGGAGCAGAATATCTACGACACCCCCCACCGATTAAGGCATTATCGAGGAACCGCGATCGAAAGAAGTATTATCGGTTCCATCATGATCACAATCACGATACTGAACAATGTATTCAGCTCAGGGATGAGATAGAAGTCTTGATTCGATGAGGCTACCTTGAGAAATACCAGAGAGATCCATCGACTCAACCTCCTGCTGATCGATGATCTCAACTACAAACTGAGGAAGCTATAAATAATCAACCGATGACAGAGATGATCAACATGATCTTCGGACGATTGGATAGGGGGGCAACTTTCGAAGATGAGTCGGCAAAGCGACGACGACTCGATAATGTAATAACTTTTTTGAAAGAAGATGTTCGAAGAATTCAGACTTTCCATGATGATGCTGTTGTTGTTTCGACAATAATAGCAAACCATGATGTAAAAAGAATTCTTGTAGATAATGAAAGTTTAATCGATATTTTATTTTATTCGATTTTCTTCTGAATGCGACTGTTGATTGACCGACTCAGAAGAGTCTCAACACCACTGGTCGGCTTCACAGGAGATGCTGTCACAGTGGAGGAAGAAATTTCTCTCCCCTTAACCGCTGGGACCGAACCACAACAGAGCACTATTTTCATAATGTTCATGGTAGTTCGAGTACCTTCAACTTACAATTTCATACTCGGACGACCTGGGCTTAACGCTCTGAGAGCAGTGATTTCGACGTACCATCTGTTAATTCGATTCCTAACAAGACATGGAGTCAAAGAAATGTGTGGAGATCAACAACTCGTCCGATATTGCTTTTTTATCTCCACCCAAAATAACAATTGAAGACTCTTTGTCTATTGACAAATTGGACCAAAGAGAAAATTAGGAGAAGGGTGAACCGACTGAACAACTGGTCTCCATCCCGTTAAAAGAAGAAGATCTCGAGAAAATAGTCCGAATTGGATCACAATTATCCGACTCAGAGCAGCAATAATTAATAAAACTGCTCAGAGCCAATGCCGATATTTTTGCTTGGTCGGTCACCGACATGTCCGAGATTCTTTCAGAAATAATAACTCACCGACTTAATATCAACCCAAATGTTAAGCCGGTGAGACAGAAGAAGTGACATTTTTCTTCTGAAATATAAAAGATCATTGATGAAGAAGTCGACAAACTCCTCATGGTAGGCTTCATCAGAGAAGCTACATATCCCGACTGGCTTGCCAATGTAGCAATGGAAAGAAAAGTCAATGGAAAGTGAAGGATCTGCATCGACTATACTGATCTGAATGTAGCTTGTCCGAATGACAGCTTTTCATTATCAAAGATTGACCAATTGATTGATGCGACTTCTGACCATGGACTCTTAAGTTTCATGGATGCTTTCGCTGGATATAATCAAATCCGCATGGTACCAGAAGATGAAGAGCACACAGCTTTTGTGACCGATAAAGATATATACTGCTATAAAGTAATACCTTTCGATCTAAAAAATACCGGTGCTACCTATCAATGGCTTGTCAACAAGATATTCAAGACACAGATCGGATGAAACATGGAAGTATATGTGGATGACATGTTGGTGAAGAGTCCTCAAACTGCAGATCATGTTCGAGATCTGGAGAAAGCTTTCGACACACTCCGACGGTATCAGATGAAATTAAACCTGACTAAGTGTGCATTTAGGGTAATCTCAGAAAAATTTCTCGAATTTCTTATTTCACAACGAAAAATTGAGGCTAATTCCAAAAAAATTAAAGTCATTATCAACATAAGACATCCAAGCTCAAAGAAAGAGATACAGCAACTCAATGGAAAGATTGTCGTGCTTAGTCGATTTATTTCTAGATTGGTCGAGAGATGCTTGCCATTCTTCAAAATTTTACAGCAGACGAAGGATTTCTCATGATCGGATGAATGCCGACAATCCTTCGAAGACTTGAAACAATACTTGGCTTCTCTATCTTTGCTCACAAAATCAAGGGTCGGAGAGACATTGTATTTCTACTTGACAACTTCAGCAGAAGCGGTTAGTTCGGTGCTCATCCAGAAGGATGAGAACCGAATTAATTGACCAATCTACTATACCAGCAAGATACTTCACAACACTGAAGTTTGATACCCAAGGACAGAGAAAATGATATATGCCCTAATTATATCGACACAACGACTTCGTCCGTACTACCAAGCCCATCCGATTGTAGTTCTGACAGATCAGCCACTGAAGATAATCTTACATCGACCTGACACGTCAGGTCGGATGGCAAAGTAGGTAGTGAAGCTTAGCGAGTTCGACATTCAATATCGCCCATGACCATCCATGAAGGTGCAAGTCCTAGCCGATTTTATCGCCAAATGTACTATATTCGACAATAAGCCAGAAGATACAGATGACGACACAATAAAAGAGGCTATGACTTCCAAACCCGACTTAAAGTCAACTTGAGTGCTGCACATTGATGGAGCATCAAATGCACAAGATAGTGGAGCTGGCCTCATACTCACAAACTCCGAAGGGGTAATCACTGAGTATGTCCTTCGGTTCAACTTTAAAGCCTCAAATAATCAAGCAAAATATGAAGTACTTTTGGTCGGCTTGTAGATAGCCAAGGAGCTTGAGATTTACAGTTTGAAGGTCTTCACTGACTCACAACTGATCGCTGGATAGGTCAAAGACGAATTTGAGGTCCGTGACCCCATTATGATGAAGTACCTTTGGAAGGTAAAAGATTTTACGACAAGCTTGAAATATTTTAAAATCTTTCATATTCTCAGAACCAAAAATACTCAGACTAATGTACTTTCATGACTGGCTACTGTCGCTTTCAACTCGCTGAGTTGGACATTTGTTGAATGCCTCGAACAGTCGACTATTGATAAAGTCGAGGAGGTATTGCAGCTCACTATCGAACCAAGCTGGATGGATCCGATCGTTCAATACCTGATCGATGGGACCCTTCTCGCAGACTCCTCTAAGGCTAAATGACTCCGATGGATGGTCTCTCAATATATAATAATGAATGGTCATCTCTACAAAAGATCTTTTTCTCTCCTGTTGCTGAAGTGTTTAAGACCTACGGATGTCGATTATGTACTTAGAGAAGTGCACGAAGGGACATGCAAAAATCACTTGGGGGGCAAGTCCCAAGCTTATAAAGTTCTGCGACAAGGATATTACTGGCCCATCATGAAAAAAGATGCAGCTGAACTCGTCCGAAGGTGTGAACCATGTTAAAAGTATGCAAATATACAATATCAACCGATTAGTCAGCTGACGTCGATTGTAGCACCATGGTCCTTCGTACAGTGGGGGATTGATATACTTGGCCCTTTTCCCCCGGCATCTGGACACAAAAAATTCATAGTGATTGCCATCGACTACTTTACCAAATGGGTAGAAGCCAAATCTCTGGCGCAAATCACTGAAAGCAAGATGGAAGACTTCATTCAGAAATTCATCATTACAGATTCGGTTTGCCACACACCATCATCACCGATAATGGTCGATAATTTGACAACTAAAATTTCAGAGAATTTTATGCGAAATTTCATATTACGCACAAACTCACGTCGGTCGGTCATCCACAGTCAAACGCTGAGGTAGAAGTAACCAACCGAACAATCCTACACGGGCTAAAAATCTGACTGAATGAAGTCAAAGGCCTCTGAGTAGAAGAATTATATTCGATCTTATGGGCGTATCGAACGACTCTCCGCATACCAACTGGTGAATCCCCTTTAAACTTAGCTTATGGGACAGAAGCGATGATACCGCTTGAGATCGGATTGCTGTCAATAAGAGTGGAGCAATATAGTGAGCTGAGCAACTCTAAATATCGGAGAGCCGACTTAGATCTCCTCTTAGAACTCCAACAATAAGCTCAAGTTCGGATGGCTACATATCGATAAAGGATAATCCGATATTACAACGCAAGAGTCAAGCTGAAGGTCTTTCGATCAAGAGATTTGGTCTTAGAAAAAGTAGAAGTCTCAAAATCCTTGGATCGAGAAAAATTATTTCCGAACTAGGAAGGACCTTACAAAATATCGAAAACTCTTAGACCGGATGCATATCGGCTAGAAACTCTCGAAGGGTCGACGATTCTCCGAACATGGAATGCCGACAATCTAAAGATGTATTATCAATAAAGGTGTCGATATGTACATTATTTAAAATACAATCAGAATTTTAGAATCACAAGCCTTGACAAGTTTTATCAACTACTGGCTATATGTCGGCTTTTATTGTCAAAATCGAGCTATCTACTATACTTTGATACGAAGTTTATCTCAGCCTCCACTATAAAAATCAAAGAATCAACTGCTTCAATGATGACTGAATTTCGGTTCTCATGCAAAAATTGACATACCGACTGCAATCTCAACCGACATTGACTACAAAAGCTTTCACTGCAAAAGCTATAATACCGATTATATCTTGGTTTACAATGTCGGTTTTTCACTGTAAAAGCTGACCACAGTTGAAGGACTAATATGTCGACTTAGTCCTAATTAAGCAGAATGAAACATCAAAATGACAAGGTCGGATTGGAACTATACCGACTAGGCTACGGTCAGTCGAGGGATATTCAACTTACCATCGATTATCAGATAATTCGATGTACAAATCCGACCAAATATCGGACACGGAATATTCAACTTACAATCGTTATCCTAATTTCTATCAAGTACGTCAAAATGACTACGCGACTAATAGATGTTCTACAAGTCCTACCGAATGATCAGATCACCGATGAATGTTCGGTGACCACTTTACATTGCAGACAATATTCCAGGTGAACAAAGTTCAAACTTAGCAGAAAAATACTTCCATTCATTGCCAAAATAAAAAGTTACAAAATTAGACCGAAGTCCGATTACAGGTATCTAATTATAAAAAAAAAGAAAGTAAAATACACCAACTAAATTTCATCATCGTTCCTTTGCTCGGATGTAGCATCCTCGACTTGAACAATTTCGAGCTCAGTCGGTGTTTCTTCTTGAATCGGAGTGGCTTCTTCTTCAGCAACTCCATCTTCCGATCTTGAAGGGATGATGCTGCTCAAATCGAGGTCCGACGCAATACGAAGCGAAGCCATTTTCGAGAATCTCTTCCCTGTATTCTTTCGAACCTCAAAAATCCTCAACTGCCCGACCCAGTGCTTCTCTTGCTGACTCTGCTTCCACCTTAGCCAAATCAGCATCAGCTCGAGCATAGGATAATTCTTCTTCGGTCAGTGCCAATCTTTTCAGGCTGACCCGATGACGTCCACATTCAGCTTCGAGTTTTTTGATGCATTCGTTTCGCTCTCGTCGAAGCCGATGGATAGAATGATTCTTGCTCTTGACCTGTGATTCAAAAGCCAAAATAGCCGTGTGAGCCGATGCAAGTTCGGCCCCCAAGGATGCCAAGTCGTCAGTAAGTCAGAAAACTTCCTCCTGAAGTTTGGCTTCCCGCTCCACTGCCGACTTGAGTTGTTCAAGTGCGACCGCTTTCTCAGCATCGGCGGCTACTACCTTATTCTTCCACGCGCTGCGGATGTCGGCGAACTTCATGTAGCTGACCTCCAGGTCAGTTATGTCTTGGATCAACTGCAGACAGAGAATAAGTCGAGTTAAAAAAAAAAAGAAGAAGAAGAAAAGAAGAAAGAAAGTTTATCAAAGAGACTTATCCCGATGATGGTCGGATAAAAGGACGAAAATATTTCGACCACCGACATCAAAATCGAAATTCGATGTGACAAAAAATAACTCCCTTTGTCCAATGTGACAAACCACGTGGTAATATACACGTCGACTCACCTTGGACTTGGAAGTGAGGGGCAATTGTTGGAATAAATCAATCGACCCCCGACTCAAGTCAACCGACTACAGACTTCGATTCAACCAAAGCCGACCGATCGGACATACAATCCCGACTCTACATCGGCTAAATATGCGATTTTGACTCTTCATCAATCAACTGAGTGAACCGCATCAACTATCACCAGCTGATTGACTAACAATTCGACTACTACCGATCGATAGCGGACAACTTAGACCATCGAAATAATAGAACTACTAGTCGACAGTCACGCATGAATTCTACCGATATATGGTCGGTTCTACTGATATATGATCGACTAATCTACTCAACATACTATAACCGTCACGAACGGTTACCGACCGCATATCACGGTATGATCAGTGGGAATTGACAATCCACTACATGATTATAATCTGATGATTTAGTACCATAAAATACGAGACCACGTCCGATGGTTACGACAATCTCATCTATAAAAAGGAAGAAAAGGAACAGGACTGGTAAGCCTAAACTGGGCTAAAACTCTGCTACTGTTTATATTCATTCAACTTCTGTTCACCAACTTTTTTCTCTGACTTAAGCATCAGAGGATCTCCGTCGGATACAAATTCGGCCTGTGCGGAAGCTATTTTGTAGGTATTCATTTTCGATGACAGATGACAGAGAATTGACTACAACATTCATAAATCTTACGATTTTATTTTTTAAAAGATAATTTATATAGAAAAAAAATTATAAATATAAATTTTTTTTAACTTACTACGTGAAATTATTAATATCCTCTACGTTATTAGAATCATAATAATTTTAAAATATGATGAAATATATAAAATAAGTACATGATAAATGAGTCATATCTATCAATATTATTCGGAGGCATATGTGTATGGCGGGTGGCAGCAGCGTCCGTGGAAGGATAGGGGTGGAGGATGATGTGACGGTGCATCACACCAATGATCTTTTTGTCTTATTTTTATGGGCTTCATTTATTATATGCTCGTCTAGGATCACTGCCCCTCTCATCTAGTCTTGGATTATTTTATAGTACTGCACTGCTACGGTGCATGTGGGGCAGAGGAAACACGCGAATAATGTTATGACGTAAGGGATGATTACAGCTAGACGAGTAGTATCTTAAACGTTGTCTTTGGATTCAGATGGGGACGGTTTTTTTATTTATTTTAGTACACAATGCAGACGGCTCTTTGAACGCTACTTGGCGTGCTTCAGAACCCAACCTATTGGAGGACGAGGCGGGATGAACCAGAGATCCCACACATGGGATTTTTCACCGGTCAAATTTGTGTAGGGTTTCCATTGGTGGTGATATACTATTTTCTTTTTTTTTTTGGTGAAGGATATACTAGTTTAATATATGACAAGAATCAAACAAAATTTGCTGGGATTGTTAAAACAATGCTGCAGGGAGGAGAGAGATGATTCCTTTAATAATAAAACATACTTATATTTATTTATCCCTTCCTTCGGTATGATATGTTTAGCTCCCAAGATTCGAATTGACATTATTGTGATGTTGTGTATGCCACCTATTTCTCTTGTAGCATAATGGAAGATTATTGATTCTGCTACTCTTTTTTGAATATGTTGCATTTATTTTTGAAATATATGGAGACTAATGATATTAAACCATTAGTCATCCAATTTATTTAATAAAAAGTCAAATATATTACATAAATGCATGAATTATGCAGAAAATCCATGCTCCTGATAAAGAAATTTTGATCAAAGTTCGGATTTGATTTAATCATAGTTTTCCCTCAAAAAAGACTGAATCATGAGTTCAAGCTGTCCTACTTTGTCTCACGTAACTTGGTGCGAAATCCCCGTAAAAGATAAAACTCGATGAATTTGCTGGGAAAGATAAAACAACTATATCTTATTCTATGCTTATTTGATCCTCCAGAAAATTCACACATTTACTCACTTCATGGATTCAAAGTTTTTGGGTTACTAGTCATAACACTCCAATCAGCTAACCTGGTATCCAATCGATATCCAGCCCAAGCTCAATGAGAACCTGACAGTTAATGAGTTAGTTACCAAATCAAAGTCAAATCCATCAAAACGTTTGGATTAATTGGATTCCTAATTGGGGATTTATACCCAACTCTTCCCGATTCCCCAAAAATTGACTGGCGTACACATACAGTCGTGTACACACACAAATGCAAACATACATACACATACATATATAATATATATTTATTTAGATAACCTTTAAATGAACAAAAATAAAAAGTAGTGACACGATAGAGCATGTTTGGGTAAGTAAATATATATATTTTTTAAAATGTTCATATATTACTATTATATATTTAATTGTCAAGTACTTATTGTTCATGAATTAATTTTTATAATATATATCGAATGCTTCATGAAAGTATGGATTTTTTTTTAACTTGATTAATTCTTCAAGCTACAATGTTTAATATCTAATGAATATCCAAACCCAACATTCACCTAATCCATACCCGATACACGTTTTTAGTACCCAAACCCGAATGCAATCCGATCCTTCAATGAACTGAATATGCAACAAAACTTAGACCCGATATCTTGATGCACACGGGTCTTGGTATGGTAAAACCGGAATCCAACCTGACCCGATAACGTCGTCCGTGTTTTATGTGTACTGTAGATTTTGGTGACAACCAGCGGATGGAGACCCGTGATACAACCCTGGGCAAGTCCATCCAAAGAGCTGCTACTGCATTGCCCCATCATGCATGGAATAATTGGGGTGCCGGGCCTCATGCCATGGATGGATGTCCACATGGCATGCAGCGAGAACTGATGGACTCCATGAATCACATGGTTCTCTCGGCCTGGGAGAGGGCCATCGCCAGCCGCACAAGACCATCCTAGTTCTCGACCAGGATTTGGAAGCAAGAAAAGGGAAGCCCAAATGTAACATGGGTATAGCCTGGTACGTGCGCATATGATCTGGGCCAAGTAGCGTACTAAACAATCCTAAAGCGCTGGTCCTAACTAGATAATATTGGATATCGTTACATGAAAACAGTACACGATATCCAAGTAACCGGATTCTGGCTTTGCCGAATGGGTACAGCATTACAAAGATCAAAGCAGCGACAGGTTGGGCCAAGAATTTACGTGGTGGTAACAGGTTAGCAAAACTAACCCACGTCAATAAAATCCCCATAATATCATTGATTGCTAAGCATGGATCGCTGCAGTCATCGCCATTCAGCGGTACACGGATGGTCAGCAACTGACAACTCTCTTTAGTTCAAACTCTAATGAGATAGGATTCAAACTTCAATCTGATGCACCTAATATAAACCCAGTTTGCATAATTTAGAGCACAAGGTGCCTATAGATAATGATGAAAGGTGATGATTGGCATGATGCGGTTTATTACATTCAATTTACATCTCTCTTCATCATTTCCACCAAGGTGGTGGTTAAAAATCTCATTAACCATTGGATTGCGTAATATCCACTTTGCAGATGGATGATCAAAGAGATTGAATTGCTTTAAAATTTCTACAATGCGGTCTAATGGTTAATATTATAAAAAAAATTAATGATTCTTTTGTGCAAAAGATACATGCTAGAGCTAGCAAATTAGAGAGAAGATGGTGATAAAAAAGGTATAGATATTCCCCATGCAGTATCACCAACAAATATTTAAGCAAAAATAATGGTACATTTCGATTGCTCTTGGCCAGAACGGTGATTGAAGTGGATGGAGTTTTCAAAATTTTGGATTAGCAAATTTTGCGCATGTATGCATTTTGGATTAAATTACATATCAATAAAAAATTTTATATATTTATTTTTATTTATATATATCATAATTATAATATATTATATTTTGTATTATTTAAATTTGTTTTCAATATTTGATTTATGTTAACCTGCAATTTGCCCCTCCCAAGTCACCAATTGACATCATATTAACCTGATTCAGTGGAATAACTGTGGCAAAAGCGCCGAACAAATTTATCACACCCTTTGGATTGAATAATTTTAACCGAACCAAAGAAAACAGCAGGATACTGGCTTTGTGAAAATTGCTCTAAAATGCTCAATTCATTCTTTTGTTCCATGTATCGACTGAACCTTCCAGCTGGTCTGGTTCTTGATCCAATTTCTAGAACTCAGTACGAACAAATCCTTCCGTCAACGTGATGAACTTTACCATCCGAGGTCAGTCAGCACGTGCGCACGAGCACGTGTGTATGTATAATAAAGAAAGGATATATACCTCCGTTTTGTAACAATTTGCATCAGTTGTCCCAACGTGATTTGGAATCCTGTCTCCAAGCATGCAAATCGACGGACTTAAAAAGAGTTCCCTCCAGAAAGCCACTCACGTGACAGCTCCGGTCTTTGGTGAGACCCGGCTGGCACGGGTTCCTTGGAAGTGGAAGGTGACGGGAAGCGGTTTTTTAAGACGGATAAGCCCCCGGCCGGCGGCGTGCATGGTTCTCCTCCTACGTCCTCTCGAACAAGACTAGACGAATTCCACAATCATCAACTTGAACAAACCATAATACGTGTCAAGTGAGGATTAATCCATGATCTCCACTCTAAAAGATCAAAGCGGGAGATGAGACAAGAGAAGAAAGTAAACGATGGGATGTTGGCTGCTGGCTGTGAGGGACAGGGACAAGACAAGACATTGTGGGTGGATCAAATCAGGAGACTATGGAGAACAGATCGTGATCCAGAGCATTGGAGTCGGTATCATCACCTGCCGTCCGCCGCTGTTGTCGTCAAATGATTTCATCATCACAGCCAACCCCACCCTCAGCTTTTATGGTTTCGTCCATTGTGTTGTTTTGTCTCCTATTCACTGCCACTTGTTACTGGCGCTGAAAGCCTGCAACCATATCTTCTCATGCATTTTTGAAGGAAAAGGAGAAGAAGGAAAAGGGCAAAAAGAACAATGAAAAGCGCAGCACCCCTTTTTTTCTGTATATTATTGTTATTATTTGGTTTGCAGCATGTTCTTCTCTGTCGGATGGTTAGTAAAGTCTTCGTTGGTCGGTGATTAGACCCGCTGTATATGGGCCCACTTATTTATGGTTCTCTGGGCCAACAAGATTTGCCTACAGGATGATCACCCACAGATTTATCCATGTGTGAGAAGTAATGCGAGGGTCGTACTTGCATCCAAGACTCGGATCTTAATTAGTTTTATCCAGAGCAGTAAATTCAGCGTGACTACTTTTGATCAAGTTCGATATGAATATTCTAACATAATTCATGCAGCAAATCCTTTATATGTTAGATTTTTTTTCAATGGGCTAAATAAGAATTTGATTGTAATTTATTTTATATCTACTATCGATCTCTCTGATAGGTTGGATGCAACTCATAATTGCATGGCCATGAAAAGATCCGCACAACTACAATTGTAGAGGATTAATATTCCACCACTGTTCAAAATGGGAGCCTAATAATATATCCAAAGCAGCACAAATTAATGTTCCTACTCACGGTAAAAACGTATTCTTACGTTTCCTCCAGCTAATATAGAGGCCTTGGTTGATTCAAACAAAGTACCAAAATCAGACAATTAACAAAGTGCATATATGTTGCCTTTTTTCTGTCTTAGGTTACAATTTAACAGTGAAGTATCTCATCCTCTTAAATCGACACTCTGGTAGTCTTAATTTGCGATGGTGGTCGCAATAATATTACGCTCCCAAGTCACAATGTGGGCATTAATTTTAAGTCCTGCTTTCTTCTCAAATGATCCGTTTCATTCATCTTTTGTGGATGGACCTGGAAAGGACCAAGTTAACGAGTTCCTCATGCAAAGAGGCCCGGGGGAGGACCAAGATGGCTTTTTGGTAAAGCGTGTATTGGACCGCAAAAAGAGGAGAATCGTTCGTTAGTGCGAAGTCGGCGGATGACGTTCTCCCGTGCTCATGCCAGATCTCTGCTCTCGGAGCTCTCGCTCCTCCCCACCCCCTCTCTTTTTCTTCCAATGGCACCACCAGGTCAACTCGTAGTGCCCTCATAAAAGAAGCCGGTTTAATTAAATCACCCACTTGACAGGTTTGGGTCAAGGAACCTGGTTTAACTCTTGACGCCATGGCGACCACGGATCCACAGGCACAACAAAAGATTTCATGAATCGCAAATGGAAACAAGTGACGTTCATTCACCACAAATATTTGATCTAATTCTGCAGTCTCGTAGCATTCATCCACATCATAAAGAAAATATCATTGTTATTAGTTAAATCGTTTCTTTCAGTTAACCTCTAGACCACCAGTACCTTTTCCGGTGTCAGAATAAGCTCACGTTTCTCCATCGACAATCCATGGTTGATGCATGCTTGACCCATCATGGATTGTTATTGACATCCTATCGTGCATGTCCGACAACTAGCTAGCATTTGTCATTAAACTCAGATATCTAGCAAATAGTTTGAGTTTAAGCTAGAGACCAGTTGGCTTATGAATGGCTTGCCTATTTAACAGCCTCATGCGAAACATGGCTGCAAACACCCGCATTTTAGGTCTGGTTGGGTGGTATTTTGGTCTGTCATGTTGTTTTCTATGATTTAAGCTCAAATAGTCACCTCCGTTCTACTAGTCTATAAATCTTAATAAACCTGGATTCTTCATAGAGAAACTTTTGTAATGTAGAGTCTTATGCTATGATAAACAACCACTATATCATCTATTTTGGAGATAAAAAACTTGTATTTATTTCTATAATACAATGAAGCAATGTTTGTGCTTGACACGGCATGTTATGATGATATAAGGAGAGCTGTCCATCTTTGAGATGGATGATGCAGTAGTCATTTATGATGTGTAGAATTTTTTGGTGTAAAAGTCGTGTTGCACGGGATTCATTTACATATTAATAATCAAGGTGAAATGCTGTCTTAATTTGTTATAGACATTTTATTTTGTGATATTGATTTTGCATTGATCAAATATTAATTCTTGATATTTGATAAAAAAAAATTATTGATTAGAACCGTTCTACCATTTATCTTGGATCATCCAATAAGAAGCTATCACATCATGCAAGAAAATATATTTTTTTCAATTTAAAATAGTAAAAATTGTCGGTTGATTATAGTTAACAGTAAAATTTTTATATCTGTAAAATTTTTAATCTAGTTTGGATAATAATTTATTTTTTTTAAATAATAGATAATATAATAATTTTTTATTGAATAATCTGAATGATAAAATGGTCCTAACCAATATTTTTTCTTAGATTGAAATGAAGGAGTTGTTGCAATTAGGCATGCCAAGCACATATGGAAATGTTTTGCTCGCCAAAGCAAACTAATCCACATTCTTTGCAAGTGAAGACAATGTTGAAAGAGGAAGATAGAGACAAAAAAAAATACATGCAGACAAGTTGTGGAAAGGGGACGGGGCGGAGGTGGTGCTGATTTGATGTTAAAGCTGGCCAATCCCCATCAGACATCTCAAAGTCCGAGCACGACATGTCAAGATCTCATCACCACCAATGCCATGATGGTGATAGATGGATGGATGGATGCATGCATGCATTGCAATGGAAAGAAATCATATCATGACAACAAAAGCTGAGGAAATCCTAACTAATTCTGGTGGATGCTTTCCTCTAATATCAACTCGATCTCCACCCGATCTTTGTCTGTCGGAGAGATGGACGGAAGTGAACGACTGTATGCTCATTTGCAGGCATAGTTGCTTTTATGATGCTTTTTAGGTTCCTTATTTTGATATTTAGCTGTTGCAGATGGAAACGAGAAAGAACGTAGGCAATAATTCTTCTTGTTTTGTTCCCAAATAAACGTAAAAAAAATGAAAGATCTGCTCAACTTTTGCTTATTTTTAGGTTCCTTATTTTGATATTTAGTTTTTGTTCCCCATTTCTTCCTTCCCTTCCTTCTTTGAGGATTCCCTTCCCAGTTGTATCCTCATTTCATTTCGTTAAGGGAAAGACTAATTAATACCTTGTTCACCCAAAAAAATTGTAGTAATCCAGCCACTGTTGTTTCAAACAGAGAGAGAGAAATTGTTGTTGTTCTCTTTTCCTTGTTCATGTTACCTTCCGGAAGACTCCGAAAATTTTGGATGCATTTGGTTATATATTTTTTATTTTTTATTTTTAATTTTTAAAAAATATTTTTTATTTTTTTTATTTTTATTATTGAATAAAAATAAAAAAAATAAAAGATATGTTTGGTAATTACGTTACTATAAAGTAAAAAATAATATTTGAGAACGACAGATAAAGAGCTCGTTAAGAGAGAATAGCTCAGGCAATAAGAAAAAAAGAAGTGGGGAGGTAAAGAGCTCAATGAGGAAAAAAATATTCGGACTCTTTACTTTTTGGT
This sequence comes from Elaeis guineensis, assembly GCF_000442705.2. Classification (NCBI taxonomy): domain Eukaryota; kingdom Viridiplantae; phylum Streptophyta; class Magnoliopsida; order Arecales; family Arecaceae; genus Elaeis; species Elaeis guineensis. The sequence goes on from NC_025995.2 coordinate 110,997,831, forward strand.
TTGGCGTTTTAGATGTGCGAAAGCAAAAAAAATAGAAAAGCAAGTTTTGAAAAGTAAAAATTTTTTATTTTGTATATAAATTAATTATTTTGATTTTTTATTTTTTATGGTGTTACCAAACATTATTTTTTGATTTTTATTTTTTAAATATTAAAAAATTAAAAAAAATTAATGGCTAACTAAACGCATCTTGTCTGTTAATTAAGCATTGTATGTTTATAAGAAACAGAATTTTATGATTTTTTTTTTAAAAATTATGTGTACATATTTGTCATTTGTGTATCTTAAAAATAAAGCGTATGAAGTGTGAACCACTTCTATTTCCCTTTAGGGTGCAATAAGAAATTTAAATCAAGTTATTTTATCCTAATTCTTATTTTTGTTCTATAATACTAAATAGCCTAATTAAGCGTTTGCTCATAGCTACTGTCCGTGAATGTTATATATTTTCCAGAATCTTTGTATGATTTAATTTATTTAATCTATTTATAATGGGGATAAATAATATAAGTGCTTGGACTCAAAGTGAGATTAAAATTATTATATGGGAATCCCAGAAGTTATACTTCATGCTTTTCTCGTTGCACACGCTCGGCACTAATATGTTACAACTATTTGTTAGGTGTATGCGATGCATGCGAGCGGAGGCACATATGGATGTGATGACTCCATCATCTCGGTTCATGGTTAGTAGATGGACTCTTACTTTAAACTGATTCGCTTCTATTGTTTCTCTTCTCTTAGAGTAAATATTGAACCAATCAAAGTGCATTTTCTTCTGAAAGTAATAGTAGATGTAGAGTCATGGAGAGAGTGATGACCTGAAGATAAATGCATCGACATGCGTTGTACAAATGGAGGTTTTCTCATCCTATAATGTCAAAGAAAGATACAAGAATAATACATTGTATTTTCACAAATATTTCGCACCCTATATATTTTTTGAGAACAGATCGAACCTCTCTCTCTCTCTCTCTCTATATATATATATATATATATATATATGCATTTCATGTTGCACCCTCAATGCTTCATCTCCTCGTACCTTGATACATCCCTACTATTATTGTACTATGTGCAATTTTATCAATACCATTTTATCAATACCTATCTTTTGCAATATTATAGCTGTGTCATCATATAATCGAGTTGGCTAAATATGATCAGACCCATCATCCCGACTCGTATTCGATCTGCCATAAATAGATTTGGATTTAGACTAAACGGATTTGGGTCATAAACGAGTCAATCCATTTAATCCATTTAATAAGTGGATCAGATTTAGATTTTAGATATCAGATCTGTTTAACCCGTTTAACCCATTTAATATTCAAATCGGATTGAGTCAGATAATCTATTTGATCTGTTTAACCTGTTTAACCTATTTCTGATCCATTTAATCCGATCTATTTAACATGTTTAATCTATTTAAGATCCATTTAATCTATTTAAAATCTGTTTAAACTGTTTCTGATCCATTTAACCCGACCTGTTTAACCTGTTTAATCCGTTTAATCTTTCTAATCCGTTTAACATAATTTGATCTATTTAATAAATGAATTAAATATGTTGGATCGGATTATCTGTTTAATAAACAGATCAGATTCAGATTTGAATTTTTGATCTATTTAATAAACAAATCAGATTTGAGTTGACGATTTTTTGATCGGATCCGTTTATGATTTGATCAGATCCGATTGCCACCCCTATTATATAATGAAGTTTAGTGTTCACGTTACTTTGACAATCAGGCCATCAAGAAGATGATTTGACAATCAAGGATAATAGGTCTTCAAAGCCAGAAATAGAGGAGAAAAAGAAAAAAAAAACAAGGATACAAGAACATGAAAACAAGGCTACAACAACACATCAATCCAAGTTAGACGTCAAACTGGTCGATCCTCCTCTTAATACTTTTTAACTTTTTCTCCCTGGCTCCTTTAAATCAACCAGCTGTAAATATTAGATACAAGACTAGGCATCCCTCTAAAGAATCTGTTATTTCTTTCCGATCGACCAGATACTAGAGTAGGAGTCTCACTGGCTCCCTAAGCCCAGCTATTTGTTAAAAATCTGATACGTAGAAATTTTTATCTGCAAGCTATCTCACGGTTTGGTCGAGTACTGTAACTTTTTGTTGGTCATGCAGTACACGTCATGTGACAGCAAACCTTTTTTTTTTTTTGCTTTCGATTCAATAGGCGCTAGGTGCCTAAAGGAATTTTATTCAAAGAGAGAAAGGGAAAGAAATACAAAGCGAAAGATATACATAGCAAGCAAAGTCCAGCATTTACATGCATGATTAATTAGATATCGTGGAGTTGTTCACGGAATTGTATAAAATATGCAGTCTTTATAATGCATGAGTTGTCGTGACAGTTTCAAATTTGATGTGCATTCAAGAGAAAAATCTGCATACCAAGCAAGGACTTTATTTACATTATGTAATATGATTTGGCGAGAAGACTGGTGAATTAAGGGTCCAGCAGAGTAAACAAGGAATTTAAACCACATATAGTCAAATAATACAAAAACTATGGAGTAGAACCAGTGATGCTTGGAATCTAGTTTAGGCAGTAAGCAAGCAATGCAAATCGCATATAGTTAGAGGGATTGGGACACTAATCTGATTGTTGCACCACTGTTCTTCTTTTCTCAAGTTGATGCAGCAACCTAGATATTAGAAATTTTCAATCAGTTGTCAATTATTTATGATGCCATCGGCTTCAATTCTGAAGCTGAATTATTTGTGCAGATACATGTATCTAGTTCCACGTTGGCTGTGCTATGTAAATCTTATGTATTTATGCAATCCAAAGAAATCTGAATTGTTATGATGGCAATCAGAATAAAGGCAAGGAAACAAAAATCTATATAAGAGAATATGATCTCACAACCAAATCTTTTCTGTTTTGTAACAAGTGAAATCCAGGTGTAACAATCTGATTCTATAGATATTTTCATATTTATAGCAGATCCTTGTAGCTGATGCACGGCCATGGACTTAACCAATTTAATCAATGTAATTATTGTAGCGAACGAGAAAAAGTTGGTGAGAAATAAGAACCCGGAGGAAAGTACCACCCAAATGGGTAACTTTTTATCAAGCAAGCTGCAACAATAAAACCTAGTTAAAGTTTTCATCCCCATTGCAAAAAGGCCAAAAACGCAAAGGAGAGACTGGTAAATGCCAATTTTAACCATAGCAGTCATCGGATAGCCATAAATACACTGGGAGACAGGAAAAAAAAATAGAGATATACAATATCCCTCCAGCCCCTTTTTTTACCCCCAGCAAAAAAACAAGCAGAAGAGCAAAAAAGAGCCCCAGAAAAAGAGAGAGGTGAAAGGAGTGATGTGATGGAATCTGTCGCATGATTTATTTAATCTTGTACTGTTTCAATCTGACAGATTGAGATATGAAGCAGCTTTTCCCTGACGGAAGATCACCTCAAATCCCTCCTCTCGCTCTCTCTCTCTCTCTCTCTCTCTCTCATTCTCTCTCTCGCACCTCTTTCCTCTTAAACTACTTTCTGTTCCCCTTCCTCTCGCTTTCTTCACTGACAGAGAAAATACCTGCACAATTTCTCACGCACGCACGCATTGCCTCTCACATCTCCCGGCCAGCCCAGCCAGCCAGCAAGCCAGCCCAGCCATGGCTATCATAAGAGCCACTGCAGCAGAGCAGAACAGAGCAGGGCAGAGGAGAGAGAAGACAGAGGGCCCTTTGGTTTTCTTTGGAGGGAGAGCTGTCCAAGATATCATACACGGCTACCTCACCCCGGCCTCGCCCTCGCCTGACACCCCCTGATTCGTCGAATCCCAATTAATTCACAAGGTCCCCAATATAAACAGGGCCCAGAGGCCACACAAGGGGACAGACCCCCAGCTCCTCTTTTGCTCCCCGTTTCCTTGTTCCTCTCCTCCTCTTAACTCGCTCCAGTGGTTAGGAAGAGGACCTCTTATTTTGTTTGCTACTGGGAGGCGTTTGGTCCCCTGCTCTGGTACGCTGATGCTTCTATTCTTTGTTCTTGCCGTGGGGTTTGCATTAAAACTTGACAAGCCTCCTCTGTTGTCTTCTGTAGCGTAGCGTTGTTGTTTCGGGCTCTATAGTTATTTCTCCTTTGCTTGTGTTTCTGGGTTTCTAGTAGGTTGTTTAAGTTTTAGACTCAGTAGCTCGCTGTTTGGTTTTCTGTTTCTCACCCGGGCTTCGAGAAATACTTATAAGCGTCTCTCTTCTCAGTTGTTTATATTGCTGCCTTTATTTTTCTGCAAAGGTGTTTTTCTTCCTACCCTGTCACCCGGGCTTCCTACTTTTTAACACCACATAGAGGTAGAAGGAGAAATGGCTGATTGGTATAATCTGTAAACTTTCTTTCTCTTGCTTTGGTTTCAGCTTTAATTTGGACTCTCTTTTTCGACTGGATGTCAATGGAGAGCTACGGCCACCACTTCGACAGTAGCGAAGCCCAACTACCCCCTGGTTTCCGGTTCCACCCCACTGATGAGGAGCTGATAACTTACTATCTTCTTAAGAAGGTCCTTGATAGCAGTTTCACCGGCCGAGCAATCGCTGAGATTGACCTGAACAAGTGTGAGCCTTGGGAGCTTCCAGGTCCACTCCAAACTCCCCCGTCTGTCTTTTTAACATCTAATCTCTTTTCTTTTTCTCAAGTTTTTGTTCTTCAACTGGTTGTTTGCAGAGAAGGCTAAGATGGGAGAGAAAGAGTGGTACTTCTTTAGTCTTCGGGACCGCAAGTATCCAACGGGGCTCCGAACTAATAGGGCTACTGATGCTGGGTACTGGAAAGCTACCGGGAAGGATAGAGAGATCTACAGCTCAAGGACTGGTTCTCTGGTGGGGATGAAGAAGACTCTAGTGTTTTACAAGGGGAGGGCTCCTAAGGGGGAGAAGAGTAACTGGGTAATGCATGAATACAGGCTGGAAGGCAAGTTTGCCTACCACTTCCTCTCCAGATCCTCCAAGGTATGTGTCTGAAAGTCTGAAACAATGTAGACTTTAGACTCTAATCTCTTCTTTCCATGTAATTGTTCTTCAACTCATTGTTTTGTCGTCAACCAAATGTCTTGGGGTTATGATTCCTTTCTTTTCTCTTTGATACGATTTTCCTTTCTGGCACAGGATTTTCTTTTGCTTAAAAAGCAGCTTTTTTTTATATATGGAATTGGAATGTGTGATGCATTAACTCTTCTCTCTCCTCCCTCCCTCCCGGCTTCATTTCAAAACCGGCATGAGTTACATGATAGCCGTTGTGAGAAATTGTTATTTCAAATCTATATTTTTACTCTCAACAGCTGTCTTCTATGTCATCATCTACGATGAGTCTACGACTCCTTGTGTTGATGTAATTTCTATAAATATATATATATATCCACCATACTTTTCTTCTCTCATTCGCACACATCATGCTTGTCTGCCACCTCCATGTATGGCGAGACTATAACGACCAGACTACGTAGCTCGAATATTGAGACCATTCTATTATTGATATCAATAGTCATCGAACGAAGTTGCTAAACTACAGGGCCATGTATCGTTCGATTTCATTTTATTACTCCCAGGGCTGTCTTTTTAAGAGAACAGTGCTTAAGCTGTCACGTATCTAAAAACAAGATAACCTCACGACCCATATTGCACCTTCCAAGTTCACCAAATTCAGTCCCATCCCGAAAAAGAAGACACAGATTAATTATCACTTGTCAACTTGATTAGATGAGAATATTCATTCTATACGAAGACGCTTTCATGATTGCTATATGTTCTTCCATGACAAAACACTTTTGCCATATATATTCGTCTCAAATTTCCAAGTTCCGTCCTTGACATATCAAGTTCTAGGTTTAATATATTTAATCTCGAAATTCCTTTCATGGCTCTTACTCTTGCTTCATGTCTTTGCCACTAGAACACAAAAATTGGTATTCTCAATAGAGTCGAAAGTTTGTTTTCGTCATTTAGATCACACTGGCTCGTGAGACTTATTACCATCTCTGAATTCATGCACGTAGGACGAGTGGGTGGTCTCGAGGGTCTTCCAGAAGAGCGGCTGCGGCAAGAAGGCCCGCGTCGGCCTTGCCGGATCCCACTACTCCGAATCCACCAGCGTGTCCCCGTCCGCCGCCTCCCTCCCTCCGCTCTTTGACTCCTCGCCATACGGCGCAGCCGCCGCAGCGGGCGATCGGGACAGCTGCTCCTACGAGAGCACCGAGAGGGAGCCCGTGCCCTGCTTCTCCACCGTCGTTGCCACCACCGCCTCCTCCGGCCTCGGCCACCACCACCACCACCACCTCGCGCCGCCTCCAGTGCCGAACATGTTCGGCCGGAGCACCGCCGGCGGCGTTGTGGGGTCGGTGTTCCCGTGCCTCCGCTCGCTCCAAGAGAACCTCCAGCTGCCGTTCTTCCTCTCCACGCCCGCGCCGCCTGTGGGCGTCGCTGCGTCTGCGGCGATGGTCTGCGACGGCGGGGTGCACCACCGGGTGGAGGAGATTGGCGTCAACTGCTGGCCGTCGGATCTGGAACGGAAGGCGGAGGTAGCCGGAAGGGCGCATCAGATGACGGTGGGCTCCACCGAGTTAGACTGCCTGTGGACCTTCTAAACTCTATTTGTGCTGTCTTTTTGTTGAAATGACTGGATATGACTCTGGTTTTGTCGTGATGACTTATTATATATATCTATCGGTATTCGGTTAGGTTAGCAGTTAGCGACTACAAAAATATTAGAATGCTCTTCTCTTTCGTTTCCGTCGTTTGATTTGATGAGATGATTCGGGCCACGGATGGAAGTTCTTAGGGGTACGCGTAGGTATTTGACGCGCACATCAGTGGGTCTCGGGCTTGCACAGCTTGGGCCAGTGGCTGGTCTTTTCCGCACGTCTCGGCCGCTAGCGCTGCTGAGGGAAGAGCTCGTTATGTCCTATCGTATCATATCAATGGGGGCTTATCACATCAGGGGCTGGGCTGGTGATGGACAGCTGTGGCACTCAACCGCGTTACAGTCCCGGACTCCAAATTTACTGTCTGTTTCTTCTTCCGTTTTGGTTTTGGATTTCTTTTCACGTCCGCCTCGGAACAGCTTTGTGGGTGGGGCCCAGTCTAGCCTGAACTCCGGGATCCCGTTTGGTTTGGAATGAGGCCTTTGGTCCGGGTCCCCCATGGCGGAGCGTGGAAACTTTACGCGTGCTGGGACTTTTCTCCTACGGTGAGAGGCAGCGTGGTGGTTGCTCGGCTCAGGACACGCTGGGAGGAGTAACAAAGTACCAGTTGTAGGGGAGGATGTATAGTTTTTGCATTGATTATATGGATCAGAGTACTGATACCTTAGAATTTGCATTGAATGCATTTTAGTTCCTCTGCAATGCATGCGATTTAGTAAAAAATATATATATATTTTTTTTTCCAATGATTGTGATTTTATTGATTGCTATGAATAATTTTTCTTTCTTCCTTCTTTCAAATTATCAGAAAGGATTGAAATTCGAAAAGGTGCCTAATGTCCGAAATACTTTGCAGCCTAACTGCAGATGCGAAGGATCCACCATTCCAGCTTTTTTTTTGAAAAAAAAAAAAATCTAGTCACAGGAAAAAAAATTTCTTAAAATATACAAAGAATGTAAGAATGAAAAACACAACATACTTAGAATAGATTTAAAAATGCATGTAAGGATGGATGGAATGTGTAACCATTCAATTACATCCAAAAAAAAAAAAAAAAGCTACAAAAGTCTCAATATCCTTGTCAAGGAGATCGGACACATTTAAATCCATTGACAGATTAGAGGGCACATGAGGCGAGCAGCTTGTGCTCGAGTAGTTTGAATAATTATTCAAATCAGATTCAAGTAGCAAAATATTTAGCTAGAAAGCTCATGAACCTAGTTGAATATATATATTTTAAACAACTTAGTATTTTTATTTATAATAAATTATTAATTTAATATTTTAAAATATATTATTGTATTATATTTTGTCTTGATAATATTTTTTTAATTATGATCAAGATTCAAATTAGAATTTGAGTATAGCTTGGTTAATATTAAAGTTGGAATTGATCTTAATATATTATTTTTTTTAATCTAGTCGAATTCAAATTTGGATATTGAGGTTTAATTGGCCTCCTATTGAGTTTTGACTATGAGCATTTTGAATCGAGACGAATTCGAATCTCTAACTATTTAACTCATTTTTATTGCATCTCTATTCATAAATATCATAAATCTAATCATAAAAATCAGTCTGTACTCAACCTAAATAAACTTATATTATAATTTCTTCTAATATAGATGGATCATGGGTTGTATTCTCTCCGATATCACTTGTAACGATTTGGCCTAAAAAAATCTATCTAAAAGATGTTATTGGGATATAAAATCAAATATTTAGCCCATGCATAGATATTACAGGACCAAACATGCCCTCACAAAATTCTCACAAAGGGATTTGACGCATGTTTTATTTGTTTACGTCTTCCGGAAGAAGGGAGGTAGAGTCTCATATGATGAAAGAACAATCAAGTGCATCATAGTAGCAAAAACAAAATATGCGAGCGACTGTGAAGTCATCGATCCAACAACCTCATCATCTTGCTAATTAACTTGAAAAGCTGTAGAAATGACCTGTCACTAGCCGACAACATGTCCAGAGGATGATGGTACATCACACATACATTTGATTAGAAGCAAATCTTTTTTGAAGCCCATTCAGCTCCCTCAGTAACAGTGGATGACGAATTTAAAAAAATACCCATCTCTTCCGAACAGATTCTGTACTGATATTTTTTTAATCTAAAGTCAAATAAAAAAAAATATATTCTCTATTAAAAATTAATATATTTTAAATATTAATTATTAGTAAAAAAATTAATCTATATACAATAATTTTTTATACATATATTCATTAAGCAATGTATAAATTTATTATTAATTTATTTAATTATTTTTTTATTATAATATTATAGAAAAAATTTTTGCATTTCATTGAAACATCAATATAGAATGGACAGTCGTTCAATTTGACTTATCTCAGGACCGATCCTGCTTCTAAAATGAGTATGTTTATCCAACATCCCACCATCCTTATGTCATAAATGGCATTCTGTCTTCAAAAGTTTGCTTTCCAGACTGCTATGTAGCTGGTTTCGTCGAGCTTTGTTTTACAGAGACAGATCAAACGTGGTTGGATAATCTGGATACATTGGATGCCCACGATTACAAGTACGGCCTACAGTTCAATGACAAAAGAAGTCTCAAAATTTATATTTGATACTACAACTAATGTTGAAAACAATTCCAGCTATAAAGAATCTTGAAATTGAGAAATTCCTTTGAAAGGGTTCCTCTCAAAGCTCTAACCATTCCAATTCTTCGTCTCTATTGTATCCTTATTTTATTATAATTAGTGTTACACCAATCCTATGAAAATTTAATAGCAATATTAAATTTTGTTATACTGTAATAAAAAAGGTGTGTAGTTTATTGTTTCTCAGAGATAACATTACTAGTTCAATTTTAAGATAACGATAATTTTTCCACATCAAACAAATGAATAATTGTAATTATGTTGGTAAATTTTAATTACAAACAAACAAACGAGACTCCTTTTTAGAATCGCAGGCAATTGAGCTATGGTTTGTAAATGAATTTATTGCAATCGAATTATATGCAACCAAACGACCTCCAAAGTACAAATCAATTCTAATTTGCTTATCTAATTTTCACAAATGATTTATTTGGAGCATTGGACCCGTTGAATCTAGAAAGATCATCTAAAAGAGAGCACCGGGCTGGGAGAAAGGGACATAGGGAGAACAAGGGTTTGTGGGATCCGATCCTTAAGCGGATAATAAAAACATTGGATCTTTTTTTTCTACGATTTTCTATCTCCCTCTCTCTCATCCTCGTATGCACTTTTGGGATTATGACAGTGGATTCGATAAAAACTTAAATACCATAAAATTTTAATGCAAAAATTTTAAAGCATATATCAAGTTTCCTTTTTAGAAGAACTTATGAAACAACATTTAAGAATAGTACAGAATGCAACTCATCAAACCATAACATGTCCAGAAGTTATACTTGTGACTTTAAGAAGATCTTAGGATGTCAAATAACTCATTAAACTACAATATATACTTGCCTACGCTAGAGCAGATCTCTGATAAATTCTATCAAGTTTAGATAGAATAATGGGATTCCATATCAATGATCCAAATCGATACAATTTATTATTGCTAAACTACTTAAGCATCAAATATCGTTATATATATATATATATATATATATATATATATATATATATATATATATATATATATATATATATATATATATATATATAATTTCACACTATTTCAACTGTTCAATATTGTTGGTGCAGAATTCTGCCAACGTCGGAGAAGCTGGAGTTGAGATGACCGCGGCCGCCGTCGGGACCTGCAAGGGAAGTCTAAACCGAAGTTGGAGGTGCTCCGGCAAGATCCTCCGACGCTCAAGTCAGTACTCTGCTTCAACAGAAATGGAGTACTCAAATGAGATTTTGGCAGAGTTTCGAGATAGAGTTTCGAGCTTAGAGAAGAACGTATCTGGGGATCCCTTTTATAAATGGAGAGCGTAACTGATTGACAGCGACGTCTGTAACCGCTTGGTAGTGGGCAGTTCGGAGCCATACGGAGTTTGTTGCGGAGAGTAGTGGCGTCAGTGGGCCGTTCAGAGCCACGTGGAGTTTGTTATAGAGAGTGGAGTGGTGTCTGTTGTCGCGACTTGCCAGAGAGAGGTGGAGCCACATGGAATCTGTTACAGGGAGTGGAGTGGGGTAGTGGTCATGGTCGTGACTTGCCAGAGAGTTCGGGCCTGACGGTTGAAGCTCGGCTGGGACGTCTGAAGAAGCGGAATGGCTCTCTATCTCTGCAATCTAAGAGAGGCTCGGATGTTTTCGAGGAAGCTGATGAGTCCACTGTTGTCGGGTGCCTAGAGCGCTGATGCTGCAGGCGAGAGTCATCTGCTGTGGAAGCTCGGACGAAGATTTTATGTTGGGAAAGTCCGGTTTCATGAGAAATTCGACAGAGGATCGACCGACAGTGGACTTCGGATGGCGTTGTGGAGGTTCATCCGCTGGAGGAGTCTGGAGGATCCTGTGAAAGTCCGGTTGGCGTTGTTGAAGTCTGGCTGACGCTATTGAAAGTTGATGGCTGGGGAGGTACGGCAGACACTGGAGGCGGTCGGCCGCTGTAGAAATCCAACTGCTGGAGCCCGTCCGTTGTAAAAGTTCGTCCAGAATCCATCCACTATGAAAGTTCAGACGGAGTCCGATTCTTGTAGAAGTCCGGATGGGGACCGCTTATTGAAGAAGCTCGGCTGAAGTCCGCCTGTAATAGAAGTTCGGAAAGAATTCGTTTACAATAGAAGCTCGAATGGAATTCGCTTACAGTAGAGATCCGGAGTAGACTGCTTGCAGTAGAAGTTCGGAGTAGATCGCTTGCAGTAGAAGTTCGGAGTAGACCGCTTGCGGTAGAAGCTCGGAGTAAAGACCCGACTGATGGAGCCTGTCCTGTTGTAGAAGTTCGTCTGTGATCCATCCACTGTAGGAATTCGGCTGGGATCTGACTCTTATAAAAGCTCGGATGAAATTCGGAGGGCGGTCGACCACCGTAAATACTTAGATAGAGTCTGGTTACGGTAGAAGTCCTGCTGTTGAAGAAGCTCGGTCATTAACGAAGTTTGGAGGAAGTTCGGAGTCGATCGTGGCTGGAATAAGTCTGGAAGAGATTCGAAGAATAGTCGATCAATGTAGAGAATCGACTGAAAGTGAAGTTCAGAGAGCATTTGGAGCAGTCCGGTAGATGAATGGAGAAGCTCATGATTGGAAAAGTTCGGATGGTATTATGGAAGCTCGGATGGTCGGAGGAGTTCGAAAAGACGCCACACAAGGTTGAAAGTCGGAAGAGCCCTGGAAGGGTCGGCCTTTTACGAACTTCGGCTAGGGTTATTTTATACCCAACACCAATCCCCCTACTTTCGAGTTCGGATTCCGAATGAAGGAAGTACAGAGAAATTTTTACAGTCGAAGTTGCCTCCTTCGATTTCCGTACTCGGTTGTTTTCAGATATTTTGGCATTTGGCGTGCTAGTGCTGGAGTCTTTTCAAATCAAGACGATCCGAAAAGATTTTTTCAGAATTTCTGTCGGAGCGTTACTCTAGGTATGATGTAATAATGGTTCTGTCAGCTGTCAACCACTTTCAGCCACCTACCATGGTGAGTGGGACACGCGACGAGTATAGGACGGTCAGAGGAGATCCACAATCATTACTGCGTCGGGCCCTGTTGCCTATTTAAACCCACTCCCCTCTTCCAGAGATTTCACTTTGCCTGAGAGTCCTGTTGGTGCCCTTCTTCTTCCCCGAGAGTTCCATCCCTTTCGGCCTTAGGCGTTCTTCGAGTCGATCCCCATCTCTGCATCTCTCAGACCAGCCTAGGTTAGTTCCAGAACTTCCCTCTTCTCTCTTTTTTTTTCTTCCCTGCTGTTCTTCTTTCGTTTTTCCTCCTTTACATTCTGCCTGTTCAGTTTTTCGCGAGCGCCCCATCTCTTATTTTTTTTAATTTTTTTGGGATTTTTAGGATTTTCACTTGATTCAAAATATCCTCCAACACTTTCTCCTCTAGCAGTTCTAGGAGTTCTTCCGTCCAGTCTCACAAAACCCTAGCTCTGTAGAAGAACCTCATCTGGTCTTTGTACCAGACACCATCCCCAGCTCTCTAACTTTGGAGGAACTCTCACTGATTAGGATTTAGTACGGGGTTCCTCCGGAGTACGAGCTGAAATTTCCCGGACCAAGTGGCCGGGCTAGCGCTCCTCCCCCTGGCTGTTTCTGTTTATACCAAGAAGCTTTCCGCGTCGGGCTTCGACTTTCGATCCCGCCTTTTATCATCGCTTTCTTTCATTTTTTAAACATTTCTTTAGTTTCTGTAGTGCCGAACTCCTTTAGATTTCTGATAGGGTTTCTTTCCTTCTGTCGCCTAGCCGAAGTCCAGCCAACCCTTTCTTTGTTTAGGAATTTCTATACTTTCAAGCGTCATCTTTCGGCAAAGGACTGGTGGTACTTCTCCTCCCAGTTCGGTAGAAAAGGATTGTTGAAAGGCGTCCCCTCTTCTATTCACAACTGGAAGGAGAGGTACTTCTACGTCCGATGCCTGACCTTGAAGCTGAGATTACCCCCCGGGGCTCTCTAGGGGATTCCGTCCGTCGGGCTTCTAGCCTGGGAAGGGACGACCTCGAAGTCTCCAATAAGCTCGAGGCCTATCCAGCCCCCTTTCTCTTTGACCTTCTGAAGGAACAACTCTTATTCAATGTCGGCCCGAGCCCTCTTAACCTCGCCAGTACTATCATTATTATATATATATATATATATATATATATATATATATATATATTGCTGCTTCTCCTTTCTCTTATTCTATTTCTGAGCCGTGTCGATCTTCTTTTATTACAGACATGAACACAGGCGTGGCTCGGAGGTTAGCCCAGGGTCTCAAGACCCACAAGTGAAAAGGCACCGTCGGACTTCGGGGTCGGCGAAGAGAGCTAGGATAGAAGAGACGAGCTCGATCGTGCCTGCTCAGGTGGCCGTTGTCGTCGATGCCCTCTCTGACGTCGAGCCCGAAGTCCCCCGAGCCTCTTCACGGAGCCCCCCAGCTGAGGTTCCCGCTCCAGAGGCTCGTCCCGAGGGGGCATCAGGGGCTAAAAGGAGGAGGTGGAAGAAGACCCTGGCCTGCAAGAGCCGCAGTTGCAAGGCTGCCATCGAAGGGGCCGACGGCTCCGAGGAAGAACTGGGGAAAAATCCCTTCAACAATAGGGACTTAATAAAGAGGCTGGTCGAAGGGTACATTCTGTTCGAGATCGTCCACAGGATCGTCCATGCTGATCCTGAGCAGTGGGTCTGGGACTCTGTGGGATTCTTTCTCGAGGTAGGTCAATTTATTTTTTTCTTCTTCTTGCTTCTTTACTTAGTTTACTCCTTAGCTTTTATATTGACTCCCTGGCCGCTCTTGCAGATTGGACACCAGCTCATCGCCAACGTCGAGGCAATGAAGAACGCCAAGAGGGAGGTAGCCCAGGCAGAGGAAGGTCGCCTGGCTGAGACCGCCCGCCTCAAGGAGAAGATCGTCGAGGTCGCAAGTCTTCAGGAGGCACTGCAGAAGGAGGGACAAACCTCGTCCGACCTGAGGGCCGCCTTGGAGGAGGAAACAAAGAAGGCAGAGATCGAGGTCTCCGAACTGAAGGCGCAGGTCTCCGAGCTGAAAGCGCAGATCCTGTCCCTAGTCTCCGAGGCAGGGGCCCGAGCAGTGGAGGAGTTCAAGACCTCCTCCGAGATGGAGGATCTGCAGGTCCAGTTCGGTCAGGATGCCTTCATCAAGGACTTCGAGCTCTGCCAAAAGAAGGTGGTCGAAAAGTTTTTCAAATTAGACCTCGGCTTTCTGGATGAGGCATCCGACGATGAAGTCGAACCTTTCGAAGCCGCTACCGGTCTTCCTCTAGTTGGGACCTCTTTGACTACCGCGGCTGTCGCGACCGACCTTCCGGGGGCGCCAAGCCTCTCTACTTCTGTCCCAGAGGTTCGAAACCTCTAATTTTGTATTTTTCCTTTGTAGCGATTTTTTTTCATTCTCTTATACTTAAAAACTATTTAATTAATGAAATCGGACTCTTCTTTACAGAGAGCTTCTTTTTCTTCTTCTGCATTCTTTTCCTTCTCTTTTGTCTTCTTGCACTAATTTGAGTTGTGATGCTCTTGTCTCCCAACGACAGTACCCTGCCGAAACTCTTCCCCTACCATAGGGGATTCCTCTGAAGTCGATGATCCGGGACCTCAGAAGGAAAGTTTGTCACTTGATGAAGAAATCCAAGAAGCTAGATGATGAACTTCACCGACTGAGGAAGAGCCATTCGGAAGTCACTGCGGAGGCTACTCGATTTCGGGGCCTCCACAAAAAAGATTTCATGGAATACATCCGGAGGAAGGCCGACTTCGTGGCAAAGCTTGAGAAACTCCGAAAATGCGCCAGCGATCGATCTTGGACTCAGGCTTTCAAGATCAGCTCTCTTGAAGTTGAGCTGGTGGCTGCATGGGAGAAGATCGGTCAGTTGGAAGGGAGCTCATCCTGACTCGCAACTCTGGCCGACCACGATCGAGACTGGTCGAAGAAATTCTCCGATCTTCAGAAGCAGTTGCAGGACATCGAGGTGAACTATAACGCCTACCGAGTTGACTGGTGCGGGCAAATAGATGACTGCCGAAGGAAGCTCAAGACGGCGACCGATGAAGTTGTCCACCTTTAGAGGCAGTTGTTTGAGAGAGTCCAGGCCGTCTCTGCACAAGGCTCTGACGAGCTCCACTTCTTGAGGGGGACCATGGAAGAACTGTCTGTAGCCCTTGGGCAGGAGAAGATCGAATAGCAGCAGCTGAAGATTCAGCTGGCCTACAAACAGCCGGTGGTCAAGGATGCCGAGGCGGAGTCTGAGGTTCTGAGGAAGAAGCTTCGAAAGTTGGAGGGCGAAAGCCGACGGTTCCATCAGATGTATCGGAAGATGCTGCTAAGAAAGATGGAACTTGAAGAAAAAGTTAAAAACTTAAAGCAATCCCTAATAATGACTGAAATCGAGAGCTCGAAGTTGGAAGAAGCCGAGCTTCCTTAGAGCTTCTTTTACCTTTTGTTCTTCCATGTATTCTTTTTCTTTTCTTATCGTTTTTCTTTTTTGGTCTTCAAAGGCTTTGTAATGTACACTTCACTAATGAAATAAAAAAAAAATTTCTATTACCTTGTCTATTCTTGCATTCAGTCGTCATTAACCGAACTTCTTTTATCTTTTGTCTTGTTCGATGTCGACGTTGTTTGAAGGTTCCTGATCGTTGCCGTGTTGATTTGCCCTTAGGGACTGGAAATTTTCGACGAGAATTTTCTTCTTCGTTGAGACGAGGTCCCTTGAGTCTTGGCCTTCTAAGGCTTTGTAATGCACACTTTACTAATAAAATGAAAAGAAATTTTTCTCATTACCTCATCTATTCTTGCTTTGAGTTGTTGTTTACCGAACTTCTTTTGTCTTTTATCTTGTTCGATGTCGACGTTGTTTGAAGGTTCCTGATCGTCGCCGTGTTGATTTGCCCTTTTTGTTCATGATCGTAGGTCTTTTCGAAGCCATTTGAGTTTGATGCTTCCTTTCGGTGCTCTAACTTGGGGGTCCGAACTTCTCGTTACCTTGAGGAGGTCGATTTTTTCTCGGCCTGTGTTGAGTTTCCTCTTAGAGACTGAGGGTTTTTGATAAGAGTCTCCTTCCTCATTGAGATGAGGTTCCTTGTGTCTTTGATGTAGTTTGTTTTTTCCTTATCACTGGTGTAGTTCGTCGCTTTTTCTTTTTATCTCCCTCTTTTTTTTTTATATTTGGACGAGGGTTTTTTCTCTACTCTTAATGGGGTCGTGGGAGTGTAGAGGAGCCGTTGAGGAGGCTTTCCTCCTCATCCGATCTTAATCAATCGGGTCTTCATTTGTGTCAGGATGAGGTTCTCCTCCTATTTCCGACACAGTCAATTTCAGCTCATGTTAGGATGAGCTTCTCCTCCTGTTCCTAACAGAACTGTGGGGGCACATAAGGGCCGTAGCAAGGGCCTCTCCCCTTATCCAGTCTCTAGATAATCGGACCTTCGACTTTGCTCATGTTAGGACGAGGTTCTCCTCCTATTCCTAACATGGCTGTGGGGGCACATAAGGATCATTGTAAGGGTCTCTCTCCCCATCCGATCTTTAAATAATCGGACCTTCGATTTTGCTCATGTTAGGACGAGATTCTCCTCCTGTTCCTAACATGGTTGTGGGGGCACATAAGGGCTGTTGTAAGAGCCTCTCCCCCTATCCGATCTTTAAATAACCGAAACTTCGATTTTGCTCATGTTAGGACGAGGTTCTCCTCCTGTTCCTAACATGGCTGTGGGGGCACATAAGGACCGTTGTAAGGACCTCTCCCCCCATCCGATCTTTAAATAATCGGGCCTTCGACTTTGCTCATGTTAGGATGAGGTTCTCCTCCTGTTCCTAACATGGCTGTGGGGGCACATAAGGACCGTTGTAAGGACCTCTCCCTCCATCCGATCTTTAAATAACCGGACCTTCGACTTTGCTCATGTTAGGACGAAGTTCTCCTCCTGTTTTTAACACACTTAGTTTCGATTGTCGGAAGGAGCTACTCCCTGCCGTTATTAGCTCATGCTAAAAGAAAAGATATGCAAATATGAATGAAACTTTTATTTAAGGCAAAGTTATTGGTAATACATTTGTAGATTTTTCGAATCCCATAGCCATGGAAGGTCTGCTCCCCGTCAGGATCCTCCAGAGATAGAGTTGATGATCTCAATTGGAGGCCGATCTTCAGGCTGCTCCTCCCTCCTTGGCGGCTCTGATTGCGGCAGGGCCCTCGATCGATTTTTCCTACCTTCAGGTCGGCGTCGAATGAATCTATCGAGCCGACTCCGTCTGATGAGCTCCTCGATCTCGTCTCGGAGCTGAATGCACTCCTCCGTGTCGTGGCCGTGGTCACGATGATAGAGGCAGAACTTGTTAGGGTTGCACTTCCCGGGATGTGTGCGCATCCTTTCCGGCCTCGGTAGCTACTCCCTGACCTCCATCAGCACTTGGGTGTTCGATGTGTTGAGTGGGGCGTAGCTGTGGAATCTTCCTGGGGGAGAGTCCCACCGAACTCTACGGTCTGGGCTTCTCTGCCTATGAGCCTGGGGAGGAGTCTAGACACGCTTATGTCCGGAGGGAGTTTGAGAACGTGGCTGAGCTTCACTCGGCCCTTTTTCAACTGCGGGCTTGCTGGAGTCTCCCGCTTGCCGCTCCTTTGCGGCCTCCTCGTCCTTCATCTTGAAGACTTCTTCTGCTCGGACATATCCTTCGGTCCGAGCCAGCAAATCAGCAAAGTCCCTAGGATACTTCTTTTCCAGAAAAAATAGAAGATCGTTCTTTTGGAGACCGCCCTTCAGAGCGGCCATTGCGATCGATTGATCCAAGTTTCGGACCTCCAATGCGGCGACGTTAAAATGGTTGACGTAAGCTCGGATGGATTCTCTCTCCTTTTGCTTGATGTTGATGAGGGACTCCGAACCTCTCCGAGGGCATCGGCTGCTGACGAAATGAGCAACGAATTGGTGGCTCATCTGATCAAAGGAGAAGATAGTACCTGACTTCAGTACCGAGTACCAATTTCTTGCTGCTCTCTTCAAGGTAGACAGAAAAGCTCGGCACAGGATGGCGTCTGGCACGTCATGGAGCAGCATCATTGTCCGAAAGGCCTCCAGGTGGTCAACTGGATCTGAGGTCCCGTCGTAGCTCTCAAATTGGGGGAGCTTGAAGTTCGGCGAGATTGGTTTCTGCATGATCATTTGAGAAAAAGGAAGGTCAGTGCAAATGTCCTCACCGTAAGCAGTGGGAGCATGACAGAGCTCTTCGATCCACCTGTTCATCTCCCGAAATCTTTGATCCAGGAGGTCCTCTCGACTACGAGTCTCAAGGGTCTTCTGGTGGAACGGAGGTAGGGACTCTCCGAGGGTGGAATCGTGATCGGATGGTGGGCTCTCCGCCTTCTGCTTCCCCTTTCTGGGGAAGACAAGGCGACTTGCCCAAGTGGCCCAGCCAGTTGTCGGATTCTGGAACTCTGACGATGCTCTTTCCAGCCGCACTGATGCCTGCGGCTACTGCTGCTGCTGCTGCATGGCCTGCACTACTTCGGTGAGGCCCCTGACCTGCTGAACCAGCAAGTCAAACTGCTCTATGCCGACTGCTGTTGCCGGAGGAGGAGTCTGAAAAACTGAAGACGAGATCGGAGCTTGCGGAGCTCGCTAAGATCTGACTGCAGAGATCGTGGATCGCCTGGTGGATGCCTTTCGGGGAGGCATCAGGTGGAGATTTGGCAGGAGAAGGAGAAGAAGATGTCGGAGAAGATGATCGAAGACAGTCCCGTTGAGCACTCGTTTAAGAATAAGGGTACTGCGAAGACACACATCCTTCCTCTAGCACCAATTCTGTTGGTGCAGAATTCCGCCGACGTCGGAGAAGCTGGAGTTGAGATGACCGCGGCCGCCGCTGGGACCTGCAAGGAAAGTCTAAACAGGAGTTGGAGGTACTCCAGCAAGATCCTCCGACGCTCAAGTCAGTACTCTGCTTCAACAGAAATGGAGCACTAAAATGGGATTTTGGCAGAGTTTCGAGATAGAGTTTAGTGCTTAGAGAAGAACGTATCTGGAGGGTCCCTTTTATAGATGGAGAGCGTAACTGATTGATAGCGACGTCTGTAACCGCCTGGTAGTGGGCCGTTCGGAGCCACGTGGAGTTTGTTGCGGAGAGTAGTGGCGTCAATGGGCCATTTGGAGCCACGTGGAGTTTGTTATGGAGAGTGGAGTGGTGTCCGTTGTCGCAACTTGCCAGAGAGTGGTGGGGCCACATGAAATCTATTACAGGGAGTGGAGTGGGGTAGTGACCATTGTCGTGATTTGCTAGAGAGTTCGGACCTGACGGCTGAAGCTCGACTGGGACGTCTGAAGGAGTGGAATGGCTCTCTGTCTCTGCAATCTAAGAGAGGCTCGGATGTTTTCGAGGTAGCTGATGAGTCCACTATTGTCGGGTGCCTAGAGCGCTGATGCTGCAGGCGGGAGTCATCTGCTGTAGAAGCTCGGACGGAGACTTTCTGTTGGGGAAGTCCGGTTTCATGAGGAATCCGGCAGAGGATCGACTGGCAGTGGACTTCGAATGGTGTTGTGGAGGTTCGTCCGCTGGAGGAGTCTGGAGGATCCTATGGAAGTCCGGTTGGCGTTGTTGAAGTCCGACTGACGCTATTGAAGGTTGATGGCTGGGGAGGTACGGCAGACACTGGAGACGGTCGGTCATTGTAGAAATCCTGCTGCTGGAGCCCGTCCGTTGTAGAAGTTCGTCCAAAATCCATCCGCTATGGAAGTTCAGATGGAGTCCGGTTCTTGTAGAAGTTCGGATGGGTACCGCTTATTCAAAAAGCTCGACTGAAGTCCGTCTGTAATAGAAGTTCGGAAGAAATTCGTTTACAGTAGAAACTCGGATGGAATTCGCTTACAGTAGAGATCTGGAGTAGACCGCTTGAAGTTCGGAGTAGACCGCTTGCAGTAGAAGTTTGGAGTAGATCGCTTGCGGTAGAAGCTCGGAGTAGAGACCCGACTGGTGGAGCCTGTCCTGTTGTAGAAGTTCGTCTGTGATCCATCCACTGTAGGAATTCGGTTGGGATCCGGTTCTTGTAAGAGCTCGGATGAAATCCGGAGGGCGATCGACCGCCATAAAAATTTAGATGGAGTCTGGTTATGGTAGAAGTCCTGCTGCTGAAGAAATTCGGTCATTAACGAAGTCCGGAGGAAGTTCGGAGTCGATCGTGGCCGGGAGAAGTCTGAAAGAGATTCGGAGAATAGTCGACCACTGTAGAGAATCGGCTGAAAGTGAAGTTCAGAGAGCGTTTGGAGCAGTCCGGTAGATGAATGGAGAAGCTCATGATTGGAGAAGTCCGGATGGTATTATGGAAGCTCGGACGGTCGGGAGAGTTCGGAAAGACGCTACACAAAGTTGGAAGCCGGAAGAGTCTTGGAAGGATCGGCCTTTTACGAACTTCGGCTGGGATTATTTTATATCCAATAAATATTGTAATCACTCAATATATGGGCCAAGATCTCCGATTCACATAATTTTTGACATATAAATAGTCTAGAAACTGATGGATTATATTTAACAATTTAGATTATTGATATAGGACACCTATCATTGAAATCAAATTTAACCAAGTGTTTGTGTGTGTAGAGATAGATCAGGATCTAGCCAAGTAGATCTCTTTTTAGATCGGTCAAAACATGAATGGACAATAGAGTTCTAATATAAGTTTGTTATTTAAGATATTGCTCTTTTTTTTGGATTTATTTTTTTTGATGGGCATGACAACAATAACCACAACCATTACAATGACTGCAATTGCATCAATTAGGATATGTATTTTAGTATGGTGGAAACTTTATGAAATATAATTCTGTCTTGTAAAAATTCCCTATCTTTCCGGCTCGCAGCTCTTGGCGTAGCTGGTTTGCCGTTATTATAGGGTATAAATAAGATAACGAAAAACCCCTTGACAAAAGAAGAATTAAAAAAAAAAAGAGGAAAGAAAGATCGGATGATCCAGACGAGCATGAACAGCTTTGAGTGGTTCGGTTTCGAAGCGATTCGTGTTTGTATGCAAGCAAGCATCCGATAGTAATTTCGAGTAACAGGAGCGGCCGCTGCCTTTCGCTTGCATGGGTAGTGTTTCCCTTGTCGTCGGCCCGTCGCTGGGCTCCCTCCGTCCTCGCAGGCCGTATCATCGTCCCCGCCGTCGATCGCTCCTCTCCCTCCCCCGCTGCTCCTATTCCCATGCCGACGCCTCCTCCCACTCTATCGGTACTTCTCCCCCCTTTCGCTACTTCTCTTTTTACCCTAAAAGCCGTTGTGTTATTTGGAGACAAACCCCTAAAAGCTCGAAACGACTAAACCCCTTTAGTGAGCCTAGTGGTTCCACTCTTTTGTCAAATAAAGATTCCTCAAAGATGATGATAACAAGGGGGGAAATGGACTTCTTTATTTATCCAAATGAAGCCCTCAACTAAATCTCCGGCAACTCAACAATCATTTTAGAATTCTTCATCCAACCAGTTGACAATCTTCTATCAAGGGAAAAATCGACAGCAAATTGATAAATTGTCCCGCAGTTATATGATTAAATCGTCCGTATCTTTCGCCAGAGGACTGTAGCAGCGGTTTGCATGCATCCTTATTCTTGTTCTGATCAATTAATTATATTGGAATATTTCCTATCGGATCGATGTGTTAGCTAACCACTTGTTTCTTATTGGATTAATGTGTTAATATTCTTTCTGTTGTTTCTGATGGACATTTCCCCGTTCACGCAGCTACTCTACTCACCCTGTTATACTTTGATTACATTCTTCTATTCTTTGCCAGGCAAATTAGAAGATCTCACAAGCCAAGTCCAAAAAAGTTCTAATGATGTGCCTGCAGAAGATCAATTTGAAAGCGAGGTTTGGATGACTGGTGGTGCATATGATTTCAGAGGGGCAACAACGTCACTCACTAACGAGCTCCTATCGTCTTCCAAAAAGGTGACTCTTGTAAGGCATGGTTTGAGCTCTTGGAATGAAGAAAGTCGGGTCCAGGTTTGTTTGCTTCTCAGCAACTTGATTCTTATCTGTTAAATTGCCAGGCCATGGTTGTTCTTCAAGCACTTGCACTCTGTTTGCGTTCGCATCTGTTCTATCCAGGTAGCTGCTATTTAGTCATCAATCAGTCATAACTTCAAATACCTAGAATTTTTCAGTTTTCCTTGTGAAAGCGAAAAGTATTAGAAAGTATCTGCAGAACAAAGATTAAGATGGAAGCTGCAACATGTATTGATATATAACCCATGAGAGGTCTGATGAAGTTGAACCCTAAAGCATGAAGCTTTCTTGCATGATATATAATTGCTAAAAAAAGAAAAAACTAGCAGCATTTGTTACTCTTGACATCAATTAATGTTCCAGTCATGGCTTGACTATTTGCTTTGATATTCATGCATATTATCAGTAATTCACCTCATGTATGTAATGTTGTTGCATCATGAGTTTGATGTTTTAATTATCTTTGCAAAGCCAACTGTTGATTTTGTTTTTCTTAGGCCTTTGTGAATGCCACAACAACATGAGTAACAGTATTTTAAATTAGTTGAAGTTAGATGGAGGGAACTTTCTAATAACATGAGACATACTGATAAACAAGGACTGAAATAGGATTCACCATTGAAAGGTTTTCTAATATCTCCCGCAAAGTGCCCATTTTTTAAGTTACGAAATTGCGATTTACTTCAGCTATTGGGTTGACTTCTAGTGTTAGTTGAGACTTATTTTCAAGTTTCAGTAACCAACCTACTTATTTCTTTTTATGTAGGGAAGCTCAAACTTATCTATATTAACTGACACTGGAGCTAGGCAAGCTGAGAAGTGCCGGAATGCTTTGGTCGACATAAGTTTTGACATCTGCTTCTCTAGTCCTATCTCACGTGCAAAGGTTTAATTTGATCCCCTATATGGAAGCTAGTAGCTAGTAGTTTGTTTCTGCTCGTATTTTCAATCATACAATCCATTCATTTCAGAAGCATGGGTCGGCATTGTTCTTCCTTTCTCAATTATAGGTGTTTAATACAGTCAACTGCTGAAATAATATGGAATGGAAGGGAACAACCACTAGTTTTTCTTGATTCATTGAAAGAGGCGCACCTATTCTTTTTAGAAGGAATGACAAATGGTACGCGTGCTAGCTACCTGCATGTTCTGTCTTTGGATCATACATGCATGACACTATGTAATCATATTTGAAATTTGGAGGCAGCGGATGCTAAACGGAAATATCCAAAGCTCTATACCACATGGAGAGAAGATCCGGCTAACTTTCATGTGGATGGCGTTTATCCGATTCGAAGATTATGGGTAACAGCAAGACAGGCTTGGAAGGAAATTTTGTCCACACCAGTAAGTACAATCTCTGTGCGGGTCTTCAAGAACCCGACTTTGTTAATGAATATTTGAGTGTCCGGTTTTCATGATTGCCATTCTCTTTTATCTTCAGGGAGAGAGTTTTTTGGTAGTCACCCACAAATCCATTTTGCGGGCACTCATTTGCACAGCTCTAGGACTTGGTCCAGAGAGGTTAGTTTCTTGATAGTTATTTCTTGGAACCTTATGTCATGTATGATGAAACAGTATTTTTTCTGGAGTTTATGGTAAAAGTTTTCCTTCCTAGGCGCATATCAACTTTATTTCATGGTAGTAAAAATCTGTGGTAATAGCTTGTTGCAAATTGATACTCTAATGAATTTCTTTTGTTATTTCCTCATTTCTTACTGTGCAAATTGTTTTGGTGATGTAGGTTTCGTGCAATTGATGTGAATAATGGTGGGATTTCTACATTTTCATTTAACAGACGAGGGGAGCCAATGCTTGAGTGCTTGAATATGACAGCCCACTTGTATAGCAATCATATTTATCAATACTGAAGAGTCTGCATATCAATGAACCTGTCTTGTTTAATAAAGCTGAGTCCTTTCCATGTTAAGCAAATTTGATAAAGGGCAAATCCAAGTACCCTACAAATCTGAGAGTGCAACAAGCATAAGGAAATATTTAAAATTTGAGTGGCTGCAAGCTGTTTAGAATATGAAGTTTTGGTTGCAATATTTGTTGTCTGTTGATGTGGTCAGAGCAGGGTAATCAGTCCTTGTGAAGAAGGTGCAAAATCTTAATGCTACTACCTATTAGTGCTGGTTATCGCAGTCTATACCCAGAAAAAAGGTGCAGCGTCAAAGAAAACTGAGTGACATCTTTACGTCACCTGTAAGAAGAAATTCTCCTGGAAGCAACTAATTTGCTGTCGTGGAGCTTTGTGTAGCCCTATGGCATTCAGTTGATTTGTTCCTAATTTTCTTCTCAAATTAAGCATGTTTATATTCAAGATCATAATATATACCCTTTGCACCTTGAGTTGGCGTAAATGAAATTTGAAAGGTGGGACAGGAAACCTAGGTCAAGTAATACTTAAACTACTAGTCCTGTCATGTGCCATTCAGATTATCTTACCATCAGGTTCAGTTTGATGTTCTCCGAGACCTCTAACTTGGAACCTTCTCCTAAATAGATAATCACCCCCGTATTCCACATGGATCTTGGCAATTCACTTGTTAGGCTGCAAGCCCTCAACAACTTACTGTTTCTTCTTTGACAGTCTTTCTGGATTTGGAGTGGATAATCTATGCAGAAAATCATTATCAAACAGTTCCAGTGATTAATGATCTCTTGGGAACTAACTTCCAATACGACCATGGTAAGATAAGCTTGGTGGCCTAGTTCAGTAATGACTTCGTCGAAACTTGTCTTGCCGATGACATCTTCAGAGAAATAAATAATCTAAATTGCAACAGAATTAACTGAGAGGAGGTGGGTATTGTGGATTTGTATTGTAACCCATATAGGATGTTGTCAATTTGTAAAAGCCAGTTGTGCTGCCATGGCAAAAAAATTCAACTTTGATCTACTATTACTTGCGTACCACGGTCACATATAATGTTTCTTTTACTGTTTCTGTGATTGCCCTTGCAATGCAAACAGCCAGAGCATCTCTTATCTTTTTATCACTTTTGGGATTGCTCTCCTTTTAAAATCAACCTGATCTCTCATTTGCAAGGAAACTGAATCAGCAAAACTTAAAAAAGATAAATCGCTGATAAATCAGGAAGACCGGTTGATAAGTATGCCCAAACAACATGGAGAAACTGATTGGTAGGGCACGTCGTTTCTCGTATACGCAATACAGATTTTACTGCAATGTTTTTTTTTTTTTTTGGCTTCTTATGGAATATTTCTTTGTCGCATCAAAGTTTATATCTTTTCAACATCTTCAGGAGTGTCTTACACCAAAAGCATCATGATGAACCTTGATTACCAGCAATATATCAAACATCTTCTAGATTAAAAATCATTTTCCCCACAATTCAACGTCTCTATAGAAGTAACGGACATGATGGGAAGCAGTTAGCGAAAAGGTTTCAAAAACTTGAGGGCACGATTGCTCGCCAGTCACTTGCACCTGGTGCATGCAATAACTTCTCCCTTAAGTAGAGAGGAAGAAAAGGTCTATGAACACCTTTGAGCTCAGTACCGAGAGGAACAGGGTTGATTTAGGGCCAATTTGCCAATCAGTCAGTCCCTAGGACACTCTGGGATGTACGGGTTCCTAGCTGATATGTAGACTAATATTTAAATCCTTGGCTAGCACTTATTTATATAGCATTATTGAACGGAATTTGCAAAAGTCCCTTTTTAAATGTCCTTGAACTTCGAGCAAAAAGCTGCAAGGACTTTTGATGCAAGATTGGATGAAACAACAATAGACGCCCTTGAGTTAGTGGAAAATGAAAATGCCTCGTTCAGTGTCCCACCATCCAACTCCCTAACTTGGTATATAAACATTGTAAAATATAGCAATGCGATAGTAACAAACCATAGGCATCAGGATCAACTGCACTGATTAAATAACATATTATATGTTTGTGTTAATATCTATTATGTATACAGTTAGTAGTTTGGACAAAAGATGGCGAAATGTAAATAAATTTCCAGTAGGCCCTCAAGTTTTCCTCTGAGCAGTGCTACCATATTGGAGATTGAAATATGTGATAAAAATACTCCAGTCATTTGCCTCTTATAACATGAGAAATTGAGGGACATTGCTTCTATTTGCTTAAAATAGCGATCGTGATCCAAAAGCATGGGTTAGAAATGGGATGAGCTCATCGGGTTTGGGTTGGATTGGAAAAGCCCTCAACCCATTTCGGGTTCAAAATAATAGATCTATGCTCGATTTATTTATTTCTATGTACAGCATCCACCAATCCAATAATGGCTCCGTTCTTTCTGTATGCCTTGGAAAGATGAAAATCAGAAACGATTAAGAAGAAGGGACATAGGCTTGAGAGAGAGAGAGAGGTGGGGAGGTAAGGAGGAAAAGATATGTGACGAGTCCTCAACATTCTGCACACTCCAATTTTATCCCAAGCTGGCCCCAAGCCCATCCTCCCCAAACCCACAAAGCCTTCCTCTCAAGAGAAATTCTTTGTGCACCGCCCTTGGTGGAGAGAAAGCATACTGCTTCCGTAGCATAATTAATAAAGGGACAGGCATTTAATGGAGCTCAGCTTTCCATCATCTTTCGCTAAAATCGGTGCAAAAAGAGAATGAACCTAGAAATGCTAAGATTACATTTACATGAACCACAGAACTACTCGTAAAGTTGCTGCCAAACAACCCTAAGGACCAAAATGACTGAGCTGTTAGTTATCTATTCTTCTGCAGCCAAGCAAATATAACCATAAAAGATAAATTGCCGTGGGGATAATAAAGACCAGACTAAACACAGTGTTAGGAACTCAAGTATTCGATAAATCATATTATATGAACTAAGTTCCAAACAGCTACATGACCAAGAACATCATTTCAAATAGACATTTTCTGAGATACCATAATAGCAAGCTGTTTCATCATGATATCGATTTTCATATTATCCCCAAACAAGAGGGGGGGAAATCATTATGACATCATTGCCAATGAAAGTCTCGAACTTTTCAAAATGGGGAACAGAATATTCTCTACACCATGAATATGGAGAAGGCTTATACAGCTCTACACAAGAAGTTAGTTTTCAAACAAAAATGTACTGCGATAACTCCTGCATTACCATTTATTTAGCAATTGAGCACAAATGCTGGATACAACGGCTTCAGGCCCACCATTGACACAAGGCTCTATCACTAAAATCACATAAGCTTCAAGATTTAGTACCCAAGATCCCTTTCAAACGGATCAGCATGCCTGACACTAGTTGGTATTTCTTGCAGTAGACACCATCATTTCTCCCAAGGAAAAGATTAATGTGGAGTATTCTTTTGACTATTTATAAGCAACTACAAAGGAGGCATTGCCTGCGGTCTACATGGAAAATAAACAATTGTAGATTGATTCAGATCTGGATTGATCGGAACCTCATAGCCTTTTTCTAGATCTTTTCTAGTATTTTCTGGATCCAAACAAAGCTCGCTCATGGTATAAACAGATATTCATATTGCAATCTAAGAAAGATCTAAAACTGTTAAAAGATGGGACCGATATATATTTACTTGAAAGTACCACTTCTTACCCAAGAAGACAGTATATCATAAACATAGGACCAATAGCTCTGTGTAGAGCTGCCATGTTTCGGAGTCACAATCTTGGCCTCTGTCAACCCATATCAGATTGGTCGTCGATATAGGTACGGACATTGCTCATTTATTTCTGAATTAAACCTATCCGAAACTCATTTATTGTCATCCCATAGGTTTAGAACACCCAATAATAAGGCTCGCAAGAATCTTGAAACAGGACAAGAATTTGATCAAGATCCCAAAGCTAAAGCCATACTCCAGATAGAAGTTTCGGATAATTAACCTACCAATTAACATAGTTTATAATTCCTGGAACAGTTCTTCCACAGTTACTTAGGCTAACATATTCTTTCTAGGAGGAAGCTTTTCCATACCTGATTCCCGGAATGACTCTAGGTCAAAAATTCTGACTGCAAATATATAAATTTTCAGGATATTGTCACCAAGAATGCAATCAAGATTTCGTTCACTCCAATTAAGAAATTGTACGACATTCTTGCCAAGAAGCCAATCAGCATTCCAAGAACTTGAGAACTACGACAAAGGAGAGAAGGAAAGGAGGAGAGGCTACCAGGATCATGGGCTTGCCGAGTGGGGATGTCACCACCACCCGGCTCCGGAACTTCACCTACCGCTGCCGCGAGGCGACGGTGGAGCCGACCACCAGCCCTTGAACAATTCGCGCCCTGGAGCCTCCCCCCAACAATGCCGGCCACGACGAAGAGAATCGCCGTCGGAGCTTTGCAAAGGCGGTAGAAGGAACCGAAACGAGAGAGGTGGATCAAGAAACTTTTTATTTGAATCGTCGGGGAAGCCAGGTGCCCCCCATCGTGCTGGTGCGGAACGTGGACGCGGTCCAGTCTCTCTAGATGCCATCGGGTCGATTTCGCCAAGAATGGGGGCCAGCTAATTTAGGCGCCGTGACTATCTTTTACGGTGCCTATGGACGGCCTAACTATTAAATAGAATTCTTATGGAATTATTGCTTGGGGCATTATTTGTTAGCTGCCTCCGTTAGTATTTTCCAAACTTCGAAGATTTGATGGCCGAAGCTTGCTCGTATGTAACCCACGACGTATCTCAACCACCTAAGATGGGTGGTATCAAAATAAAAATTATAAGTACGAGGTCACCATCTGAGATAGCTAGCATTTGATTCCTAGCTAGTATACAACATGACATTTGATTCCTATAACGGTAGAAGCACAAGTGAATGTCTAATACGGGGTTTGATAGCTTTTGTCTCGTATCTTTGTAGAAATGTAAACCACTCCCTTTGGGTAAATAGAAGATCATGAACACCTAAGCATGACGCGGTTTTCCGTACCGGCACTAGATTCTGAATTTCGAGAATAGTATAGTTGCATGTGTGGGCGTCTGCCAAGTTAATGTAACACACGACCTATCTCGACCATCTAAGATGGTGCTGGTTTGCATTTCTTTGCACTTGGAGAGGTCTAGAGTTGAGAACGACATCCCATTATTGTTATTGTATTATATCTATAGTTTTAAATAATGGTGATATAGCTGTTGTGATGGTTGTTGTAATGATTTCACCACCTCCAGTTATGCTATTAGATAAACAACATAAAATATAATTGTTATTATCTTCAGTTATCTTACATTATAATATAACATAAATAACATCTGCTAAATTTTCACTTGTGCCTTTTTCTGAAAATTTTTTTTTTTAATTTAGATTTTTTTTATCTCAAAATTTCCTCCAAAAATATTTGTACTGATAATTTTTTTCATTATCATGATATATACGATCCATTATTTTCGGTTATAACAACATTATAATAATTATTATATTATTTTGAGATAAATAATCATCATTGCAACCATTATAATGGTTAATAACAAGTTTTGGTGGGGTGCAGTCTGTACCTTGATTGCGATTGCAACCACGGTTTGAAAGCATAGGCAGCCGAAGTCGCACAGCCTTTTCGGCTTTGGAGGCCAGGTTAGGTGCTACGGGGAAAGTTAGTTTACCAAACGGAAGCCATCAACAGAGGAACCACTAGTTTGTATGTAAAAAAAGTCACGCACGCCGTAAGCATGGAATTGCTGCACAAGAGTCTCAAACATTCACTATTCACTGTGAAATTAATCAGCTCATCCACCAAGAAGCAACTGCAAGAAGCCTGACCGGAGTTTGGATTTTAACTAGCTAGCAAATACACCTCTCATCACAACACAATGTTAAGGATATCTCTGTAGTAACTGAGCACCAATTAAAAACTTTGACATCATAATATATATAATATCCCATCAAAGCTCTCGTAAAGGTAGGTTCATGGAAGAAGAGGACCGATCACAGTGTGGATGCTATGGAGAAGGATCACCAAGTAAATCACCACACCACAGAAGGCACAGATCATAGCTCCCTTTACATGATCGCAGAACTTGGGAATCTGCCCACAGATCGGCAGCCATCCAGAGTGCGAATTCCCTTTCTTCCCCACCTCGGATATGGCTCCTGCTGCTGAGATGGCCGCAGTCAGCAGCATTGCGATGATCTGAAAATTCCCACCAAGTTGATGCAAGTAGTCACACTCGGTTCAGATTATAGAGGTACTTGAAACTTGAAGAAAGCCTAGTCTTACCACATCGAGCATGACGACAAATCTCGAGAGCGAGCTCGTGGGAGGTATCAGAAGAACGAGGAGGGAGTAGCCACAACCGATGGCATTGGCAATCACGAAGAACCTGCATCAAAGCTTCAATTAAGTAAGACAGCGAAACAGCTCCATCTTCTCTAATTGTGGTAATGAGTGAGTGAGTAGGATATACTACTTGAAGGAAGGTGTGTATTGGAACTTGGCCTCCAAGGTTAAGCCGAATAAGGTGGTGGACTCGTGGCTCGTCGCCATGACGACGGCGGCGGAGACGGTGGCGGCCGCGGCCAGGAGCCTGAGCAGAAAGACGCAGGCCCTTGAAGCCTTGGCCATTGGTACTTTGCCGGCGAACGTGTTGATGTAGTATTAGGGGAATAGGAAGGAGGGTTAGAGTTGGTGTTGGGATTTAATAAGAAGAGGTCGATGGTGGTAGATTTGGGGGTTTAACAAGAACGAGGAAGAGGTACGAAAAGCAGATGGGTGGGGAGGAGAGCTAATAATACCGGTAAGAAGTTCTTTGCCTCGCCCAAAGGTCTCAACGGTCCCCATCTCCACCTCCGCAGGATGTTTAGCTCCCAAATGACATTTAGAGCTACCCTCGCGCTAGCTTGATTGGAAAAACTATTTAATTAGGAAACTTGACACGTACGTGGTCCTTTGTCTATCTATAGGGCGGTTCTAGAGGTCGTCAGATTACTTAAAATCCAAATACTACTAGAAGTTCAGAAAAGGAAGTACATGGCTCTAAAATTTAAGGAGAGTCCGGTATAAACTGCAAGTATTTTTATTGACTTATTATAAGTTTGAGATGACATTATCGTTACAAAGAAATATTTGAGAGAAAGGAACATAAAAACATAACTACTCTGGGGATTAAAATTTAAGAAATTTTTTGACTCCTTACATCTCAATGGAGCGTCCGGTGCCAACCGAACGAATAAGTAAAGGAGCATCATATTCCATGAGATTCTGTATGTTTTTAAATTTTTTCCTGCGTTAACAAATTTTTAATGATACGGAGGCCACACAATTCAAAACCTCACTACGTCGAAAATGGCAACTATTAGTTATCCTCTGACAATCAAGAAAAAAAAAAAAAAAAAGATCAATGCAATTATTAGCATTAATTAGAAGGAATCCCTTTGTACCATGCGTGCAATTGACTCGCAAGGGGAAGTCGGATCTTAGGCTGACTTCGTACCATGAGAGCCTGCATGCACTTTGTTTATCATTTTTTAACCTAAAGTGGTTAGGAGCCGAAATTATAGCACAACTACTACATATATTAACTCACGCGTTCTAATGAAATTCCACACTGGCATTTGGCGTGAACGGTGTTTTCACTGGCATAGGAAATTTGACTTTGAAAATATCATTTCATTTAGACGAATAGTGATAATAATAAATAATGGCTATGGTAAATGATGTCTTCACTGGCATAGAAAATTGATTTTGAAAGTATCACTTACTTTAGATGAATAGTGATGATGATAAATAATGGCTATAATGGAGTGGAAGGTCAGATGTTAAATAAAATTTGGCTAACAATTGATCACATTAATATGAAAACTGCACCATTTATTGGTACATCACATTAATCACAATCATTTATTTCTGTCGTCCCCATTCATCAAGCACTCATTTCGCTGCACCGTCATATGAAGCTCATTGTGTTACTTGGGTCGGATCTTAAAGTCCATCCAATGCACTTACCTAATGTTATGCTTGGGTTGGGATTGACACTGGTTAATCTACCAACTAATTATAAAAAAAAAAAAAAGAAAAAAAACTTACGAAAGAGGTTCTGAGAAGTCAAAATTTTAACTGACAACTGCGCAGGGTGGATTTGCTGAACAGAGACAGATTCGCAGGGTTCCAAGATTTCAGAGTTTCGCTCACACACACTTTATTGAGAGAAGACTGAACACAAGATATTCATCTTTGCACTAATGAAGACGTAGTCTTAAAATACCAAATGGGAGGCATTGGCACCAGAAACACAACAAGAACAATAGGAAAACACAACAATTAAACCATGACTGCATTATATAAAAAATGAAGAAGAGAGACAACAACATACACATGGTAAACCTTCCAAGCGGGAAAAACCTCTCGCTCGGAAATGTTGCCTCTCCAGGTTCTCTTGTTCCTTCCTCTCCATGCCGTTACGGATTTAGAAAATCCAACTCTCTATTCTTCCACATTTTTCGATTTACCTGCCGGACCAATCGCTTATAATTCCAATTCATGTCAGATTTAGACCCAGATATGGAAAAGTCCTGCTTGAGCTGCTAACCTAATTGGTTCAACCATTTCATGCCATTCGACCAGGTCTGGTCAGTTAAAAAAATTATTCTAATATACCTAAAATTCAGGGTCGATGGCATGCCTCCATCAAATAATGGGGGGGTCCAAGCCATTGAACTTCCTTGTGGAAGCCATCGAAATTCACTTATCGAAGTTTTTGGTGGTCAAATGATCTTTCTGATGCTAATTGAATAGGGTGAGCATGATTGGAGGAAGAAGACAGGATGATGCCACCATTCTTGGCACCCTCATGTGGATCCGGGAGAGGAAAGAGGTTGAAAGAGCGATCGAAAAAGATATCAAACAAGGTTTGGTCTGGGTGGTCAAGTCCAAAATACTGGTCTCAAGGAGAGAACAAAAATCATACGGGGCAGACACTATATAATAGCATACAGGACGGATTTTATAGTTTACTATATTTCTCTTAATATCAATTTTAAAAAATAAGTATAAAATTTAAAGATCTTTTTTTACTAACAAAATTATTAGTTTTGTGGTTAGAAAAAAAAGATATTATCTTTTTTTTTCAAAATATATTTTTTAACGATATAATACTACATGACTATATGATACATACAAAATAAATTAATTATCAAATGAGTCAATACATGCATACAAATAAATTGATACATATTTTCTAGAATGTCGAGTTCACCAATATATATTATATAGTCAAGTAATATATATTATAAATTTTTTTAATACACATTCAGCAACAATCCAACACACACATACAACTAAATTAATACATAGTTTACTGAACTTAATATTCACCAGTATATAGTATATAATCAGTTAATATACACTGATCAAAATATTTATCCGATATCTCAATACATACATCTAGATAAAATGATACACAGTTTTCAGAACATATCACTCATCAATACATAATACATGATCAAATGATACACACTAGACGACTTTCTAATATATCGTATAAGCTTTTTTTGATACACATCCAACAATGATCCAATACACATTTATAAATAAATTAATACATAATTTATCAATCTCAGTATTCATCAGTACATAATATATTGTTAGTTAATATACATCTAATAAAATATTTATTTAATGTCTCAATATATATCTCTAGATAAAACGATACATAATTTTCACGAACTTTTAGATACAAAGATCTTAGAAAAGAAGAAGAATTTAGAAGAGAAGAAAAGGACTTGAAAAAGACCTTATGGATAGAACAGATAACTTTTAGGATTTAAAAGAGAAGAAGGAGTCCCGAAATGAAGACCTTATAGATAGAAAAAATAGTTTGACGAGGAAGAGAATAAATAAAAATTTAATGAAAAAAAATATGAACGACCACAAAGAATCTCTCTTAAATGTATATATATATATTTTTTATTATTTCAATTATAAAACTAGTATGCTCCATTAGTAGGAAAATGCAACTCCTATTTGACTTCTAAATTTTTTTTTTAATATGCAAAAAAAAAAAAAACGTGACATAAAATTAGGTCCACCTAATATAATGGCCTATAATGCCCACCCTAAATGATTTTTGTTCCCAGAGAGACATGAGCTATCTAGGCAATCATCATACGTCAAAACTGTGGCACAACCACACGTGGAGTTGGTTGGACTTCTTAACTCATTGAACTTGGCTCGTCTTGCTAATGCCTTTTGAATTATATAAAAGATTGTAAAAAGAATGGAAGTAATCTATCAGCAGCATCACCCAAGCACTCCACAACATCAAACGTTCCACCAACTTTTTCACCAATCCCTCACAATGAGATACTGGACCTGTAACAGATAACATATGCAAGTCCCCAGCTGAAAATTTCTAAAATCAACCAAGCCTTCATTTACATGACCTAATATTGGGATCCAAAATTGTTCATTTTCTAAAAATTAATGAGGATATGGGATTATCGTAATACCATTTGCAGCCCCAACATTACCATGGTGGGAGTTGCTAAGTTAACGAGCACAAAACACAATGGTAATTGCCCAACAGACTTTACTTCCAAGGTAAAGGCGTTATTTTCATCATCCCAGATATCATCGGTGCCTCCCGCCGATCCCCCTAATTAACTTCCTCCTGCCTATCGTTCACCCACCCATGTAGATATTTCGTAATAAAAATGTGTGCATACATCTAACCAATCAGAGTAATAGGGATAACCGATAATAAGTTCCCGGATAGAACACTGCTTCAATGAAACTCAACAGAAAAAGGTTTTTCACATTTTCACACAAGAGTGGCAGAATACCGACACGAAAACCAAGCCTCAAAATCTAGGGACAGCTTCCTCACCGTAACAACTCGTACAGAGAAACACACCCATCTAAGAGACACAGAACTCCAAAGGAGAATACAAGATGTCATTAATGATTTCCTGATGACAGCATCTCATGAAAACAAACATTTAATTCATGTCCGTACCTGTTCTACAAGAAACACAGACAAAAAAAACACTATGACAAGAAGGGTTCCCACTTATTGCAACAAGTTTACTTAATAAGTGGGAACCCTGGCTTATATTTACCTGTTCATAAGAGGATTCTACCATCAGCATGGTGGCAGATCCCCCACAGGAAAGAATAAATATTTTACCGCATTCCAAAACTTAAAATAAATCAGAAATAGAACATTGCATGTGGCTCAAGTGGAGACTATCAAAATCCACCGTTAAAAAACAGGCAATCTTATTATCCAGAAAAAAATGGCTCATTCTGTACCCTTGGTGGCCTTATAAGTGTTCACAAGTTGCATCTGTACATCTTGAGAGACAGGTGAGTGCTCTAGGTATTCCATGGTGAATTCACCCTTGCCCTGTGCGATTAAAGAAACAAGTAAACCAGAGTCATAAGCACCAGCACTCCAACCAACATTAATTGCAGTTTCGAGTGGGATAGCATAAGAGGATACTGTAAGGCCATATGTGAGAAAAAATTGGCACCTGCGTCATGGAGCGAAGTGCTGTTGAGTACCCAAACATATTGTTGAGTGGTACCTGAAACACAGAATGTACCCATCAGCCAGGATTTGCTGATGCTAGAAACAAACAACATTGACAAAAAAAAAATTCCCTTGGGACTAAGCATCAACTGGATGCCAAAAAGAGTGATTGATGAAATGACAAATATACAAACAGGAGTTCATACCTAAACAATTGCATCTTGTTATATATGATGATTACTAACATAAGAAAGTGGATTTTATTTTATTCAAAAACAATATAGGTCTCCACTTACGCATTCTTTGAT
This sequence comes from Elaeis guineensis, assembly GCF_000442705.2. Lineage (NCBI taxonomy): Eukaryota > Viridiplantae > Streptophyta > Magnoliopsida > Arecales > Arecaceae > Elaeis > Elaeis guineensis. The sequence goes on from NC_025995.2 coordinate 111,033,841, forward strand.
TCCTTGTTTGAGTGTTAAAGGCTTATAAATTATAGTTTGTGTAATAAGTATACATATACGTATATATAGCTACATATGTACGTATGTATATGTATATGCCCTTTCTGGTACTGTGTTACACAAGTTATCCAAAACTTACAAGTTCTGCTATATCCCTAATAAGAAACTGTGTTCTCTCGACAAATACTTGAAGTTTCTAAGTCAAAGCTTAGCATCCAGTTAACCATGAAAGGCATCCACCATTAGAGTTTAGATGCCTCAACGACCCCTAGTTCTCATGGCATCATGGGTGATGGCATGGAACTCATGTTTAGCCACTTTACGCTCGTAGACTGGTGGGAAGCTGCAAGAACCAAGACAGACTAATCTATTTAACATTCCATGGTGAAGTCCTTCAGCACCCTCCATACCTTCCCCCTAGCTTCTCGCAAGCCAAATTTCCCTGCTTCATGCTAGTGCATGGTTCTCAAATCACCGCTTCGCCTTTGAAATCCAAGCTCTCAAGTTGGTGAAACCTAAATCTTCTTCAAGTTGACCCCAAAACTAACTCAACAATCCAACCTCTGTAGCTCAAACCCCTTAGAACATAATTTTTGTCCCAGATCAATTTTGGAATATCCCCTGGTCTCTTTGGGTGTCTAGGGTTTTCAGTCATTTCCTGGTCATCTGAAACCGTTGGAGGAAGGGTACATCGTAGTGTTCAATAGTACAAGTCTCCTATTGACACCTATCAGCTTTGGCAGGAACTTTTTCCCTTGGTACTCAAGGTCTCCTAGAGCATTTAGTTTTTCTTTTCTTTTTTTATTAGTTTTTGCATCGACAGCTGCTTCTCTTTTCAGTCCCCTTGATAGTTTGCATCCAGCATGTTGTGTCACCAAACTATGTAACTTGAAAGTCCCATACTAGACTTCTTTCATTTTTTTAAAATAGTTATAGTATTCTTTGAACTCTTTTCATAATTAGCTTGACCCCTCAGAATTTGAAATACAGTCAATAGGATATTCTATTTCTTTATGAGTTTTATTCAAGCTATCTATTGATGGCGCCATTTACAATCCTGCCATCTACCTCAGAACTTTTATGGAAAACCCCATTTCATGTGATGGATTTACTGCTTCATGCTAAATTCATATATATCCCTTGCCATCCTTAGCCTACTTGTGATTTCATCATTATTTGCTTCACTAGACTGTCCACAAAAGTTAATGGGATATTGTTCTTATTGTTTGACATCTCTTACATCGTCAGAAAGCATATTGCGATGTTTAGACTGTTATTGTCATCTCCAATACCTGTTTAAAACATGATTATTTGTCTAAGAAAAATTATTAGTAGTTTTCTCTCTTAAGCTGCACTCAGCTATTTGCATGCTGATTATTCTCCTTCATGGGGTCATGTGCAGGCGTTAGAGATAATTGTTGACTGCAGATGTGGAAATGCCTCTTAATATCTTCCTGCAAAAGCTAGCAGCTACTCATTAATACATACCCTACTTGTTCTTCACGTATTGGCTTCTGATTACTTCATTGGTTCCTCTTAAAGGCTACCACCCTTCTTTCCCTGTCATTATACTAAACAAGAGAACTAGATTTGATCTTGCCTAATGAATTCCAATGCTATTCAACTAAACTTCAGCAAAACAGGCAACAAATCCGGAAACCAAAATCATAGAGACTCACAAACGTCCTCATGTGTAGATGGGCCCTTATTCTCTAGTTAGCACAAAGGAAATAGATAAATGATGCAACACTTCAGTAACTAACCCAAAGTATAGAACTAGTATCTCACCAAGACAAAAAAATTCAAAGAACATGACAAGTTCCAGCAGATCCTACGGTTAGTCGTCCAACTATATCAATCCTTTGCATGGTCAATCCTGAAACATCAATCAGTCGATAGGGCAGCCAACCTCTGCAAGTATGCAGAACACGATCAATTCGTACCACTAAAACTTGTGATCCTATCCAGGAAAAGGCTAGATCACCTGGCAGCACTGAATTCCTTGCAGATTATTAGTACTAGCAAGGAGTCACCCACAATCCAGAAAGGTTCATTCAAACTGCTTAATAGCTGTACAGTTAACTGCTAAGAGAATAAAGTACAACAAGCTTTTTTTTTTTAAATCATATCTACAGGTCAAATTGTTAATCCAACTCTGGCTAGCACAACATAGGTACTTAACAATAAAGAAAAACACTTGCAACATGCAGTAGTAAAGAGATGCCAATGCAATATGGGAAAAATAGTGTCTCCTATATAGGCATACAAATCTAGAAACAGTTTTATTTGCAATAATTTTCCTAGCAACTTGCAATGTACATTATAAGATATGAGTGCAAACTTCATTATATATAACATGTCTTTTGGAGAAAAAGAAAAATAGGTGTCATTTGGAGAAAAAGAAAAGTAGGAGGGTAATGTTCCATATCCAGCTAACCACTATAAATCACCAACATCAAACTACCCAATCATATATTAAAAGAAATATAATAAAGGAAGAAGGTAATGTCCCACATACATGAGCAACGACCACGGTATCATCACCCTCCTGGTCATTTCCAACAATCATACCTTTCCTCCTGTAATTCATATGTAAAAATATTAAGTTCCTTGTAACATCCAGCAAATTCACAACTGAATTAAATAACCGAAAATATAAAAACCAACAATCACTCACTTATTAATGTCACCAGTAACTGTACCCTGGAACTCTGTTGGTGCTTTCAGTTCCACCTTCATCACCGGTTCCAGTATGACAGGCTTGGCAGCAGCATAACACTGTCAACAAATACATTGTAAACACGTATATGCCATAAAACCAATCTTTGCCAGCATCACATTCCAGAAATATAATGCAACTGTCACTCCAAGTCATCAAAAACAGTTCACCATAAAACTTAGTGATTACCATTGATTAGACCACAGGAACATGTACAACAGGCAATAACACTTTACCTGTCTGAATGCATAAATTGCTGCCAACTTAAAGGCAAGCTCACTAGAATCCACAGCATGCGATGCCCCATCTGTGAGGACTACTCTAACATATTCAACAGGATGCCCTATCAATGAACCCCTGCATGCAAATGATATACATGTTATATCTAGATTTATAGGATAAACAACTAAAAAGGGAGGGAAAGAAAAACACCATTACAAAAGGAAATCCCTAATCTTACTCACGAGTTGCTAGCTTCTTTGAAACCTTTCTCAATTGCAGGGATAAAGTTTGAAGGGATTGCTTGCCCTATGACCATATTCTCAAATTCAAACTTTGCAGGTGAATCCATTGGAAGAGGTTCAATATATCTGGTAAGAATTGTAGACAAGAAAAAACTCAGAAAACACATTAATTGCAGTTATTATCAAAGCATCCCAATGACAGACAGAAAGCATGGAGAACAGATTTAAGTTAGATAAACCAGAGGAGAAACTTAGAGTGAACATGATATCCAAGTCAACAACATTCATAGGCATAAATTCCTGGCATCATGTCTGAATGTGCACACCAACTGTAGGCATGTCCACTCCCATGCATTTGCTTCTGTTAAATAATATTCATTGCAAGATTTTAAATACCATGCGAAGGGGCACCCCAGTGGATGTCCCATCCCAATCCATTTCTTGCTCGTCCCATCCCAACTGTCCCACCAGTATTTTAAATGTTACTTGTTTCAGCGATACAAGATGAAACTATGTTAGAGACCACAGGTGAGAAGGGAAGAGGGATCAAGGATGCAGCAATTTCAGTGAAATTTTGGGAATGGATTGTTCTATATTGGATCCCAAACACCCATTATGTTCACATTGTATCATGTTTAAGTTGGAATCAACTATAGACAGATGCAGTTCATCCAAGAATTAGAGCATTGGAGGGTTGACAATCATTAACGGTACTAAAAAAGAGTTTCAAAAGAAACAATGGCACCAAGTTGTTACAAATAATGGTTTCTACCTTTTTTTGGACATTAGTTGCCAAACTGGTTTACACATTTAGAATTAGAACAAAAAGGCTTTAGTATAATGGCATGGTTCCCTGGATAAGCTTTCACATATAAACTCATTAAAATTTTGTCCAATAAAATGAGTGTTTTCGAACTCTCAGTACCACATAACAGAAATTTGTTGTGTTCCTACCTTTTCTGCCCTCCAATTAAAATCCCAAAGCCCTTTCTTTACAGGTCTACTTTAGCCTAATTCCATGACTAAAATATCTCAAATGTAACCATTTCCTTATGTCGAAACTCCCTAAATAGCTGTCGTCCATAGGAAAGAGGCAACGAATCACATAAATTAACAACCAATGGTAGAGCAAAACGCATATTAAAACCACTAATAGGTAACTCCAAGTACCTTTGGTTCAACACTGACAAGGTAGGATAAAACAGAGACTCAGAAACTGTGGCATTAAAGAAGAATAAAGGTTGCACCAATGTCCTTCATGAAGAAGCCAAATTCAGTCTATGGTCCAGGTCAGATGTAGATTTAGCTAATTGGTTTTTAGGGTTTTCGTTTTCAGTCATTTATTTGTTACATGTAAGGCTTTAGAAGTTACCATCAGTCCTAAGAGTTATGTCATGTTTTGGGGACTCGATCATAAGTTTTAGGATGTCCTAGAAGAATGGTTGAGAATCTTCAGCCATGCATAAAAAATCAAAATAGTTTTACCAAATAATAACTCTTTATTCTATGGTGCACCTATGAAAAAAACCAGAAGATAAGCATATGAAAGCTTTGTTATCAATCAACACAAAAGAGTATTCCATCGCCACTGCCAGTTAAGAGTGAAGCCTTAAAGCAAGCATTGCAAGCTAGCAGATGTCACATGTCTGCACTCAATTTAAGTGATGGGTCAGTTGAAGTATGCCTTCAATTATTCACATCATAACATTCTTTCACTCTGAAGGAAAAATGAATATAATGACAAGTTTCCTTGTGGACAAGGGTTTTCAATTTCTTTGAAGGAGCACTAATCAATACCATAAGTTTAGAGAAACATTTTTAAGCCATAAGATTTTTTAAAATTGCCAATCAAACCAAGAGTAAACTACTGTTCTAAAAGAGAAATTGTTCTTCCCAACTGATATGCCTGCACTACCATTTTGCTATAGATGATATATTAAGGAAGAAAAAGTTAAGCTGCATGTTCTCTATTAAATCCAATAAAAATGAGATATGTATCAGAAGTGCAAAGTAACATTCCAAAACACAACAGACCCTGATTTAGATACTTAAAAAGCAGGAATTATAAGATCTAACAAAGAATGGAAGATTGTTAATATTTGTATAAACTTACCCACAAACCCGTCCATATTGACCTTGACCTCCTGATTGTTTTTTATGCAAATAATCAAACTCAGCACGCTGAGTGACAGTCTCCCTAAAGTTAACACGAGGTTTTCCAACTTTTGCATCAACCTTGGCATCAATACACAAGCAAATGTATTACAACCACAGTTTCAAAAACTTGCTGGTAGACAACCAGTGCCTATGAGAATGATAATCAATGTGTTATTTCTTGAGTGTATTTCCTGAGGATGTCAAGACAGGTATGCTAGCAACACTTGGGTTTGCACTAAAATATGCAAACCAGTGTTAGGGTATGCCAATGTAGCATTTCTAAATTGATTGCTTGTTATATAAAAACTAATAGAATCTCATACCTTATACTCCCTTCGGATGCGCTCAACATAAATGTCCAAATGCAGCTCTCCCATCCCAGAAATAATTGTCTACAGGTGAGGTGTGCAGTATGTATTCAGTATGTATTCTATTTTCTAGAACACATAGTAAGGTTTTAGAAGAGATCAAAACACAGCTGACCTGCCCACTCTCAACATCCAAACCAACACGAAAAGTTGGATCCTCTTTCTGAAAACGATTTAAAGCTTTTGAAAACTGACACAAGAAAAAATAGTGAAGTCATTTAGACAGACTAGTAAGCCAGTTAAAGCAAACAATGACTATGAAATAATTACTTGTCCTCCAGAATCTTTGGATACGGGTGACACAGCCAGTGACATCACTGGCTCAGGAACATTCATAGAAGTCATAGTGTATCTGACTGACCCATCTGTGAAGGTGTCACCTGGAGAAATGTACGAAAGGGTTTACGAGGGCAAGAAAAATAGATAGAAGCATTTGAAGAAGGAAACTGGAGAAACAAAACATCAGCTAGTTTACCTGATGCACAATCTACACCAAATACTGCAGCAATCTGCCCAGCATGAGCTTCTTGGATATCCTGTAAATTGTAAAAGAAAAAAAAAAAAGATCCCACATGCAGATAAATTGTAAAGTATAACAAAATTGAAGAGCCTAAACGGTATGCTTTGATTCAATAAATGAAAGAAACAACAGAAGGAAAACCTCATGCTCTGATCCTATGACAAGAAGAACTTTTCAGCAAAAAAAAAAAAATCATAAATCTGAACAAAATAAACTAACCTCCATCTCATCAGCATGCATCCGAACTAAACGAGGAACCTGCACAAAGAAAAATTTTACATTAGAGTAGGTGCATATCCAATTAAGAGTCAAAAAAGGGCAAAACAAATGTTATTCTGAGAAAGCGAAAGAAGCAGGCATGTAGAAATTTCACAAAGGGTCCAAATGCAAGAAACTGCTCCATTGCCTTAGTTCACTGCAGTGTAACGCAAAGAAGTCTAATTTAGCATACTTTGTACTATATGAGACAACAAACCTTGCATCTATAACAGTGCTCATGTGTTTATATGGACTGCCATTACAGCCCCAAGAGGGTATTAAGGAACCAAACCTGCTGCCTAAGTAGAACTTTCTTTGTGGAAAGAACTCATAGAGCCCTTTGCCAACAAACAGAGTCCCCTGCTTAATTAGGTTCTACCAACAAATTATAAGCCTACTCCCATAAATGTTACTTAGTCAAACACTTAAGAAGTTTAAATGAAAACAGTCAGTTACTTGCTAATATGAATGATAAATAATTAGATCTAAACAATGCAGAAAAACAAAATTGACAACTAGACCTAGCCAGGCTTGATATGCAAGTCCTCAGTTGGGTAACATATCCATCATGAATAACAATCCAGCCTGGGAATTGTGCCAAATCTCCACACATGGAAAAAAGGGTCAGTGACTATATATACCATGCCAGGCTAGTTGATCTCGAAGCCTATCTTATCTTCTTGAAAATGAACCTTATTAACACTATCTAAGAAGTGGAAGTTTAAGAAATATTACGTAATCAACATATCATCAAGCCAGAAATTACAGAGTTCTCCCACATATATACAGAATAAAAGATGATTGAATCAAATCTTACTTTAATCTTCTTTCCTGTGTTCACATTGATCATAAAGTCTCCCTTCCGTATAACACCTTCATAGATTCTGCTTGATTAAAAGACTAAAATTATTACATAGTTTATTTAATAAGTTGCTGCTACTAAAGAAATATCAGCAATCAGAGTCAAAATTGAATCAATATGAATCAGATGAAGGTTTTTTAAATTAGTGAAGCATACCTTAAATAAGTCAACTGACCAAAACGCCCTTCTTCCAATTTGAAAGCTAAAGCAACAAATGGCCCAACCGGAGTGCCAGGTAATAAAACCTATACAAGTGAATCAAAGGACAAACTTCAAACCACTTTTAATGCTAATTCAAAAGGAAATGAAGGGAAACATATGAAGTACAATTTTTGCATCAATGAGAACTGACTGTACCTTCTCTTCCGACTTGTTTTGGTCTAGGGCATAGTTTTCAACCTCAGTGGGACAGGGCAAATAGTTAAGTACTCCATCAAGAAGAGGTTGTACCCCCTGCAGAGATCAAAATGCAACAGAAGATGTATGTACTTAAACATCTTTACAGAAATAAACAATGCATAACTGGTATCATTCTTTTCTGCCACCAAAGAATTGGCATGTATGCTATACTACAACATCACACAGGAATGCCGCAGGAAATGGAAGAACCAAAGGAGTGGTAATCTGGTTCAAAACTTTTTTTATGATGAAAGGTTAAAAACTTTAACTGGAAACAAAAAATTTAAATCAATCATTTTGTTTATCTGTTTCAGGTATAACTTTCACAAAGAACTAGCATAACAATTCAAAACAAACTCGAGGATCATAAGTAACTCATGAGCTATATACTGAATTGTTCTAACTCCACATCAACCCACTTGGGTATTTATGATATATTGAAGTTATTAACAAAAAAATATCATCCGATCCAGCATCAAAATTCAATCCATACTGCATTTCCTCTGCCTGTTCTTCCTACAACTTTTGCTGATCAGAACATAGCATCTTATCAGGAGTTACTGATAATATATGTTCATTAAAACACACAACAGGCTCACTAATAATAGATGAATTATATTTCTGAAGCACATCAAATTCTTCCCAGATATCTGAAGGAAAATGGGTTTCAATAGAAAACAAATATTACGAACACAAATGCATCAATTATAATGACTATATTATTGGCTTATTTTGATCTATTAAAACAACAAAACATATTTATTTAACTAACATCTTAGCAATGAGGAATTTACAGACGACATATTGCAGTAATAATAATAAAATTGTCAAACTCCAGTCTACATCTCAAATTAATGAAACCACAAGTCCATAACACAAATGTTTGTCACTTAGTTGCCAGAATTGGGAGCAGGTGCAGGTGCAGGTGCAGATACAGGGAAACAGTTATTTTAGAAAAACTTTTAGGGAGAAAACACTTAGGAAGTGAGTGTAGACTTGAGATTCCATGAATATTCCAAAGCAGATGCATTATCCTATATAGAAGATTCCAGCTGCTATGGTTTATCCACAACATAAATCAATCTATTATGAAGTACCTTGGTCACATCTTATGCATGGGAACCAATATCTCAAACTGCATATCTGTGGAACATCGCACTCTTTAGACTCCTTTGAAAGAAACCATAAGACAGATCATAACAAAATATTTCTTGTACTACGCTCATGCCAATCATGTGGAAATCAACATTTCAGACAACAATTTTCAAACTCTTCTCGTGTAGTGTAAAATCTTTCTTTTATTTTGTACATGAAATTACTGCATCGCTTCTACATTTTGAAATATTTTCCGACAGGGAAACCAAGGTTAACTGTACTGTGACAGTATAATGCTGTACCCAAAGAGAACCCAACTGGGGATAATCATCTGAATTAAGCTAATAAAAGCATACAATTGTGCTGAAAATATAAATGACAAATCAAGGTATTGTAACCCCCCCCCCCCAAAAAAAAAAAAAAACCAATGAAATAACAGACTGCGTAAGTTGAAAGAACCAACTAAAAGTGTTCAAGCACCTTATTTTTGAATGCACTTCCCATAAAAAAGGGTACAAATTTGCGTGCTGTTGTAGCCCTGCGGATTGCCATCTGATAAGAGGAACATTTCAAAAATCAATACACAGAGAAGATAGTGACAGCCAAATATGAACATCTTTCTGCTATTTAGAATAAAAAAACAGAAAAGCAAAAGACCTGATGATATTCAACCAAAATGGCAATCGCACATCCTCATAGGACGACATTGCAGAACATAAATATCATACATCTACAAGGTGTGGAAAGCTTTTAAAAATCAAACAGCGAAGATGCGAACAAAGTAACAACTTTCTGCTGACACTGCACACAAAATACGCACGCATACATGTGCACACATATGTATGCATGCCATGTCTGCATATATATGTGTGTACACACAAGCAGACACACAGACAGAGAGACATACACACATCACGCACACAGACAAGTGCACATGCACTGCACAATAGCAATTTCTTTCCAGCACCGAGGTTGCCAATTGCAGAAAAGTAGGCTTGCCACTAAATTCTCGGGTCCATTCAGTCTTCCACGATTATCATGAAGCAACCAACTTACTGATCAGCAGCCAACTAATAGAGTTAATACTAGATTAGACATTCATGGCAATGCACCTTTGTCAAATACCGTATAGAGATGGCTGCAAAATGTGCGGTAGTTAACAAAGCTAGTCAAAAATAAACCCAGGAAAAAAAGAAAACATCTTCAAAGTTCAAACAACATCCAGACATGACTCCTTCAATATTGTATAAGACTAATAAGAACATCAAATATAAAAGCCTAAGTCACAAAGGACTAGACAAAGTCATATGAAGTCAAATGTAAAAAATAAGCTAACAGTCTAGAAAGCATATTTTTCAAGAGTACCTTGAGGTCACTGGATGATATTGGTTCATCATTAAGAAAAGCTTCAGCAAGCTTATCATCCACTTCAGAAACAACTTCAATTAGTTCACGCCTCTTTTCAGTGACTAGTGCTTCCAACTTGGGAGGTATATCTTCTGTGACAACTTTCTCACTGCAAAAAATATAGCAAGAGAGAAGAAAGGAAAAGACCATTAAATATGACAAAGAAATTCCATTTACAAAAATTAATAATGAAAGAGTATAATGGGCGCACCCATTGGCACCATGGAAGTAATAAGCTTTCAATTCAACAAGATCCACGAGGCCTTGAAATTCCTCTTCCAACCCGATAGGAACTTGTACAGCTGCACTGTGATGCCGAAGCTTAGATCTTGCCTGGAGAAGAAATTTCCAAATCGTAATTTACTGCTTACCAACTTGCAGCTTGATAAGAAACAAAAAACTCAAGATAGCAGGAACAGTGAATAGCAATGAAGTATCAAAAGACCTGTTATGGTTCAGTTAATGCATTAATTATTAACCACACACTTGACTCAACCTGCCACAAAGGATTATGGTGTAGCTGAAATTCAGGGAATGCCATTTTGTGATGAATAGAGGCACTTATCAGAACTACTCATATACATTTTATGATAAAACATAAGGGAAGAAGAAGAACAGCAAGGGAGCTTATAAGATGTGATGGAAGAAACCTAGATGAAAAACCTTGTTACAAACTATCATAATTAGTAAAAGAAATGACTCTGCAGAGACCCGATGATCCATGCTGAAATATTTGAGATACTCTAGTATTAAATTGCCTGATCATCATTAAGAGCTGCATGGTTGTAGATTTGTAAGTAAGCACCACTTGTAAGTTCCTTATCTATGGAGAATTTTCCAGCTAACATTTGGTTAAAACCTTGAAAGCTCATATAAAGTGACTGCTAAGGCAAACGATGTTTCACAAAAAGTTCTACTAATATCTGCTTAATGCCAACTATGTTTCACACTAATTGACAACAAAAGATCCAAAGGAAGTACCTCCAAAGAGAATCAAACAAAAAACCTTGAGTGAATAACACGAATAGAATGCTCCAATGGTGGATGCAATGACCAAATTTACACAATCATAGTAGACCACCAGACACTCATGATAGGCAAAATAGTATACGCAAGTCTAGCCGCATTCATGATGCATGTTGACAACTTGTTATCCCTGAAAGCCCCTAAAAATTCTATGATATGCTTCCATGTGGACACATCCAGTCTCTCTTAAACTGTTATAAGAACTAGCAACAGTAACCAAGTGCCTATTCCATCTTTACAATGTACTTCTAAGAAACCTGGCATTATAAAAATTGAGTATGCAATCAGAAAGAATATTGAACATAAGCAGAAGGGATGCCATTACCATGGAACCAGCAAAGTTCAATTGAGAAAATAAATGCTGTAGATTGTTCAAAATGCCATAAAATGATCCAACATCAACAAAAATATTGTGTATACAGCATTTTTCCTGTGAACATAAAAAAAACCAAATACCTGATTAAGAACCTTCCAAGGATCTGCTCCCATTCGATCTAACTTGTTAATGAATGCAAGTCTTGGAACTTCATATCTCCTCATCTGACGATCAACAGTAATTGACTGGCTCTGTACACCTCCAACACTACAAAGAACAAGAATAGCTCCATCAAGAACTCGCAGAGCTCTCTCAACTTCAATGGTGAAATCCACATGTCCTGGAGTGTCAATTATATTAATCTGCAATGAGATTGCAATGGCTTTGTCAATAATCTATGTAATGCCATTAGTGTTGAAAGATTAATATCTATATTATGTCACTAGTGTGGAAAGATTAATAATATTTACATAATATCATAGTTGATACATGTGTAAGCTTACAATATGGTAACGTATATTAAAAGTAACTCTTTACATTAGCCACATGGTTTTATTGAGTATACAAAGATAGCATTTCAAGTCTGATTACTCTAGTGAGCATATAATTTATGAATGAAAAATAGTACAAAATAATTCTGGTTCAATAAGTATATATATCCATTTACATTAGCAAATATTTTATTGAATGCATTACAGAAAGTAATAGAAAAGAATAACCTGCAACATCAACCCCAAGTTGACACCTAGTTGATAAGTAAAGCTTGTAAATTGTAATTATAATAAACACATGAATAAGCAATTTAGCAATGCCGAGCAGCATGAAAAGAAATGGGATCTATAAAGATCCTGAGTTTATAAGGGTAAACAAAGAGGTTAAGTAAACCAAATTACTCGAACAAACCATCTCATGAAGAAAAGTTGTTCAATATCCAAGCTTATGTTATATTTGACGCTAAGCTTACAGATTAAGATATGAATCTAACTTCAGCATAAGTTGAGCATAAGGGCCCCACAGGAATCCCTCATCTATTGCCTTTGTTGTCACCAAGATAATATTGTATTCCTGTTTACAGCCTCTCTAAAATTTGAAAGTAATGCCAGATGGAATCCCATGGGCGTTAAAACCTAATATCTGATTTGTGAAAAAAGTTCAAGAACTTTTGAGTTCGGCCAAACAAGTGATACAACGTTATGTCAAGAGCTTAGAATCCGAAGTTGAAACCCTTGATAAGGAAAACGAAAAGTTTTGGTAAGTACCACTAACTCAAGAACTCTTTGCCATCACAATTCACAAAACTCGTGCACAAGGACATATAGTTCAAGGAATTAGCAGGCATTAAAGAAACCACAAATAGATACAAAAATAGCAACAGATTGAAAGGTATAGTTCATATCCAGAAATCCAACAATTTTCATACCTCAGCACCAAGAATTTCCAAGAAAAGTTCCAATCTTTAATCCACGAATCAATACCTGGTAATCATTCCATTTGCAGTAGGTGGCGGCGGACTGGATGGTGATTCCCTTTTCCCTCTCGAGATCCATGGAATCCATCTTGGCGCCGACTCCGTCCCTCCCGCGGACTTCGTGGATCTCGTGGATCCTCCCCGTGTAGTAGAGGATCCTCTCGGTGAGGGTCGTCTTCCCGGAGTCGATGTGGGCCGAGATCCCGATGTTCCTCATCCTCTCCATCGCCTCCTTCCACCATGCCTCCTTCTCCTCCTTGACCCGCGCCGCGCTTGACGTTGCCAGCCCCCGCCGGCTGCCGAGAGGGGCGCCGTCAAGGATGAGGACGGCGAGGGGGTGGAGTGGGGAGAGAGAATTCTTGTGCCCCCGGCGGAGGGTGGAGAGGAGGCGGGTGGCAGACGACCTCGCCATCGTCGTCTGCGGTCTGAGGCTTCGGTCCGACTAAAACCCTAAGCCGCTCCAAAACCCGCACATCACACCCTTATGTTCCGATCGACCAGGATTGTGCAAGGGAAAAGTAATATATATATATATATATAATCATCGTACAGGGGTTTGTATGTAAAATGATGCCGGCAAAGCCATTAAGCTCAAACTCCAAACGAACATTTATACATATGACCCGCTGTATGAAACTCACATAAAAAAATGTTTGTATTAAACATGAGTCCACTGTGCCAAGCATATCCACTCCAACGCCCACTGTCTTTTTTTTTTTTTTTTCAGAAGAATATCATCACCCCATCAATATATAGACAAGGTTGAGACCAAAATCATTGGTAACAAACTTCCATAACTTTATCCAGTAGACCAATTGGCAACTATCTCATTTGCTATTATTTAGCACAAAATAGGAATTTTAGATGCCTCTTTTTATGGAATTTATTAAAACTCGTATACATACACTTCCAATAATTGAGAGTATTTGCTAAGTTATATAAATAATGAAAAATATTTTTGATAAAATAGGGTTCCAAACCTTCATGACTTTTTTAAAAGAAACAATCTTAAATTTTGATGAGGCAAAATAATATAAGAAATTGCAAATAGGAAATAATGTACATGGCACTTCTTCATTAAGGCTCCTCCAATAAGGGTTGGAATTGGGCAAGCAGGGCCAAGTCAACAGAGTCACATACCTGCCCAAGCCGTGAAAAATCTCATGGGGCTTGATGCTCAGCTTAGGCCCGAAATGTCCTTACCGCATCCCGTCCCAACCCCGAGCCTAGCCGCAGCACAACCGAAGCTAACGCAAACGCACGCTAAAACTTTCACACTCGCCATAAAACAGGGACATGAGATTTTTTTTTTTATTATTTTTTTAGGTACAAACGAACATTCACATCGTCCTACGAGAATATCTCATAAAAATAAAAAAATAAAATATCTTATAAAACTTACGAGCATGCTGAAAGTTAATAGCATCTTGATAAGACAAAAAAATCCTCACAACAACTGATAATTAAAACTGCGGTGCCCTGACCGAATCAATCGAGAATCCGCATCCACACTAAAAAGATATTTGGTTCACAATCAAAATTAAAATAGAAATAAAAATCGAAATGACTTGGAATCAAAATTGAAATGGCCAAATCTCCCAAACGTTTGATTCGTGATCGAAATCTGAATCGAAATGAAAAATTAAATTCATAAAAAAAAATAAAGATTGAGTTCTATATAGATTAAATCATTCTCATTCTACTCTGAAATCGAAATCAGAATAAATTTTTTTTCAATCAAATGGTTAGAATAGAAGTCACACATTCCAGATTTCAAACCCTCACTCCTCCCAACCAAATACCTCCTGAGTTCTAACAAAATTTTAATTTCTTACCCTAAGGACGGTGGTTAGAATCTCAACCCCAAAAAGATGGGTACAATTCGTAAACGTACAAATTACAAAATGATGGACAAGATCAGCTCAGTTGCGTGAAATGCCTCAGGAAACACGTTTATTGCCTATTTGATTAAATGCAATTGTTGTGCCTCTCTTTCCGCGTGATGGACCTACCCATTCTGAGTCGCCGAGTTTTGAGTGCATCAAGCAAGACATCCAAGGCATTCTCCACCGCCTCAGCCTGTCTATCCAATCCACACACACTGAGCTCAGGACGTTGGTGCAGTTCTGAAAGAAGACCAGAAGCAGCTGCTGCTGTACAGGTGTGATCCCACGATGGTTGAGGCCTGTTTTTATGGGTCTCAAAAAGGATTGATCGGAAGATAAATTGAATGAGTAAGAGAACGTGAACGCTGAAGAATAATTGTACAGAGCAAGAAGAACAAATGGTGCACTTCTCACCGTAGCTTGTGCATCGCAGAAGCACCCAGGGTTGATAGAGAAATGCAAGGTAGATCTTCGTCGTCCCACAATGATATCCAGCGGTCCTGCAAACAAACCACTTAGTTCCTATAGCAGTAAGTTCAATGAGGCTATGCAAACAGTTCCCTCATGCACACAAAAAACTCAATATAGTTTATGCGTATACAACAATCAACTAATAGCCCCCGCTACATGCTTGTTGATCCAGTTCTTACCACCAGTAAGCTTTTGATCAAATGCCTGCGGATAAGCAAAAGTTTTTAGTAAAATTATGTAATCCACAAATGGTAACTTAAATGACCACCCATTCATCCATCACCCACAAGTCAGCAGGAGACACTATCCATGAGGTGGTCATAGTTCGAACTAAAAGGGGCTCTTTCCATTTTCCAATTCAATAATTTGTCTACCATCGAATACAGTCACTAGACCAGATCAGTGATGGTCATAAAAAGATTCCTAGAGGCACCACAAGCACTATGTAGGCATAAAATAGAATGCAATAGCAGAAGCAATAGCCCGGGATGGACAAAAATTGGCCACCCTACCCTACAAAAGAAAAAAGGGGAGAAACACTCAAACTGGATCAGTCATCAAAAAATTATCCATTACTACTGCAAACAAAGTTCTAAGAACTCCATGAGCCACTTGAGGAACTAGAATGAGGAAGTGAGAAATGGTAGGACAGAAAAATTAGACAGAGTAGCAATCGATCATAATATGCTTTGTCCCCTGGTAAATAATAAAACCATTAGCAATCTTAATCACACATACACTGTCATAACATATAGCAGTTATAAATGCAACATGTATTGTAGGAGAAAAAGCAGTGGAACCAAAAAAAATCTCTCTGGCACTACTAGACCTCAATGGTAGAATCAAAATGAACTATACTTCTTAACACTTCCAGACAGTATAATTTTCTAGGAAAAGACACCAAAGCCAATACTGAACCACTAATCAATAGGACCACCAGTCAACCAATGTCAGGAATAGCTTGAAGCTAAAGCATATAAGCAGAAGAGAAGAAAAATGAAGAAATAACACTCTTGTAGAGATATCTAAAAATGAAGCCATATCGAACAGAGCAAGAAGCACTAACAACATGATCTACTCTGTGCTAGTTCAGAAGGCAAGACAGGAAAGAAGCTTTAGACAATCCTCAATTAGTAATATTAAAAACATGGGTAACAATCCAGAAATCACAACAGATCAGATTAAAAGGTGAGCGTTTTTGTTGCAGCAAGCTCCCTCAACAAGCCAAGCACAACAACTACCAGGGTCTTTCACTACAAAATGATGCAAGAGATGATAGAGGAAGATTGTGGAAGCACTGCCATCAACTATGATCATATCATCAACATGAAGAAGGAGAGCATTAATGGAGAATTGAAAGAGCTGAAACATGCTAAAAGTACCTAGTTGAGAGCATAGATAATGCAACAGATGGAACAAAAATTACAAGATTAATGCAGACAAACAAGCAACAACTATATGTAAATATCCTAAGAGAAGTTACCATTGGGGAATGAATTCATCATGTCCTCATAATACAATGGCAAATCACAATGCTTTGGCAAAAGGCTTTATCACACTCAATGGTTCAGGTGCCCATGCCAGTTGGTGCACTAGCATTTGCTACACCTGTCCAAATAAAAAGAAACAAAAAACATTTTTAAATTGAAAATATTGAAAAAGAAAACTAAGCAGCATGCTGCAAACCTATGTCAAGTGTGGGTACTGGCCCAGCATGCATGGTTTTAAGCAAATACTGAAACTTAAGAGAATAAAATTCAATTAGTGCCGATCAAATTGATCATAAGCACAGCAAGTCAGATGTTCTAGGTAATGAGGAAGTGAAGGACTATCTAGGTGAGATAAGAAAGCTGTTTAAGGAGATGCAATAGAGGAATGGCACAAGAAGTTCTCAGGAGGAGGATATAACATAATTGAGATGCCTAAAGATGACGAGTAGATATGAATAATGGAGTTGTGCAAACTGAACAGACCTTAATAACAAGGCAGTATCACAAAAAGGCTAAGGTTCCAGATAGGCCACAAAAGCAAGAGATAGGAGTACAGGAAATATTTCTTAGAAAAATAAAATGCCTTTTTACTATACGTTTAACCAAGAACTGCTTCCAGTAGCAAAAATCTTTATGCAACCATGCCAAAGGCCACAATCAACAACCATGGAACAGGCAAAATATCTAGTGATAGTGAATATTTAGATTTCACTTGATGACAATTAATTCCTATAGACAAGTAGATCCTTCAATCATATACAGGCCAATGAATTCTAGCTGAAAATCTGGTGAGGGTGCAGTAGCTAATAATGATTTGGATGCTAAATGCAAATCATTCCTGATACCAGTTTGACCCAGTGGACTGTTGATAGCTTAGTTGATCCTCACCAAAGGTCTTCAAAATCTCCTATTGAGACCAATAAGCCAAGCCCACCTTGCATAACACAAAATTTGACTAGCAATAATGGTCCCTTGGATGGCTGCACCCATGCAAAAGAATCCACTAACTGGGGGCAAAGTGACTAACATCAATAACAATGGGCTATGGCCCTCAAATGGATTATAAGTACTACAAGAGAAAGTACATCAGCATATGTACGCAAGTATCCCCAACAAATTTTATAACTCATAAGAACTAAAAGACTGATTTACAGCTATTAAAATGAAACAATTCTGTATTTCTGTTTGTCAAAGAAGATATTCAACCAAGATCTTGGAATATTGTTCCACAAGAATGTGGGAATTTATATTAGCTGATACGGTCCACATAGATATTCTTGAGAATCCTACATGACTAAAAGTTGTGACCACCAAGTACGATGCTAATGATTTCAATCATAAAAAAATTCAAACTCAACAAATACTAACTGAACTGTTCATATAGAAAACCCCAGACCAGGACAGTTGAAGATTGAAAAGGAAAATGCAGAATAAGGCACCGCTTCCAAGTTAAAAGACAATGTGCAGGTGCACAGAACCTGTGCCTAGATCTGAAGCCTATTTGTCAAACAGTTTTGAGTTTACGGATTCATAGTTAAGCATTAACATGCTTCACAGTTGATCTCTTGCAGAAAAACAATACTTATCCAGGACTAAAACCTTTTTCATCCAATACAACTTTTGGGTCGCGTTTGATGCATCGCCAGGCAATCTTGAAAGATAATGTGGATTGTCTTCAAGAAAAATTGCCACCATTAAATTGCTAGTAATGTTGATTACTGTGTTTTGTACCCACAAGTAATGTTGCAGTAAAATCATTGAAAATCTTAATTAACATGTTTGATATGATAATCAGATTACCGGTCATGTGAAATCAAATTTTTAAAATATCCCCCAGTAATTTTGCCCTGGTGCTCTTCTTTCTCCCTAGTGAGAAGTGGCAAGAGTGGTGTGGGTGTGGTGGTGACATGGAGAAGCGGCGGGCCGATGGGTGTGGGGAACCACAAACACGAGGGAAGGGGGCGGGCGCATGCGGAGGAGCCATGGGGGTGGTAGGGATGAGCACGGAGGAGCTGTTGGGGGGGTTGTGAGGGACGGGGACAAAAGAGCCACGAGCTAGCAAGGGAGCGGAGGAGACGCAGATTGCACAGAGGGGGGGGGGAGGTGCGGGGGCGAGCACATGCAGAGGAGCCATGGGGGTGATGGGGACAAGCAAGAGGAGCTGCGGGTCACAAGGGGGAGATGGAGGAGCTGCAGGCGGAGCCGCAGGCGGAGGGCACACACAGAGGAGCCGCAGATAGTGCTGGGGACGGGGGTCCGGGGAGGAGAGATTTTTTTAAGAGAGAATTTTGTCCAAAATTATTATCGCAACATTGCCAAAGAAGTGATAATCTGGATAGCCACCCCTCCCCAAAGCTATCTGGATGGCCTCCCATTAGGCAATCTAGATTGCCATACCAAATACAACAATCCAGTGGGCCCACTTTAAATTGCCGGCAATCTATGGGCCCACTTTAAATTACTGGCAATCTATCTAAGCTATCAAACGCAACCCTAATTCAATGTAACCAAATGCTCTGCTCTCTAACACAACACTTACCTAGATTGCCAACTACCAAACGCAACCCTAATTCAATGTAACCAAATGCTCTGCTCTCTAACACAACACTTAGCTAGATTGCCAACTACCAAACGCAATCCTAATTCAATGTAACCAAATGCTCTGCTCTCTAACACAACACTTAGCATTGTGTCCATTGCCATCCAACGATTGCCTCCTCACATTTTATGTTCATGTGATTTCACGATACATATTTCTATATACTAGTTATTGAGAAAAAAATAGTACAATACCCCCATGAGCATGATCTTGGCAAGACATGGACTTTACTAAATCATCCTAAATCAAACATGCCCAGAGATACTCCCTAAATAAAAGGTGATTAAAGGTCTTCCCCCTTTCAGAATCCCAAAAAGAGCATGTTACATGCAAATAAAATGGCACTGAGATATGCTATATACCATTGATTTGGCATATGATCAAATGAACTTTACTTTGAGCTGATATTTTTAGAAACTTGATAGCAAAAAAACTATCTATAAGGTGTCACCGAGATACGCTATATACCAATGTCGACTCACTTCTCTTCATCTCAAGTAACAGTCAAACAACTCTAACATCACAAATTTTAAAGCTTTCCAAGATAAGCTATGCATAATTGTTACCCATCTGAAAAACCTTTTAAAAAATAATAATGGTGATTTGGAAACAAAAATCCCCATCAGGATGTACCTTTAAACGTCTGTACATTGCAGCTGAATTGCTCCAGGTACCATCAATCAAAACAAAGTTTAAAGGCTTTTCCTTAAGAACCTGTAAAATGAGGTTACCAATGAAACACAGAATCAAAATAATACAGTTGAACAGTATTCCTTATAAGAATGTACAGAAAATTAACAACTTCAGGCATGTTTCCAATGCTTGCACATAGCATGCGAATTTCGATTAAAATGAACACCAACATGCAAGACTCATGCATGGACAGTAGTCACTATTGAATATAGAGTAATGTGCAACCTTTCCTCTTCTGGAGTTTACATTTGTCCAGTTCAGCATATCAAAAATTTGACTTCAGGCCTGTGACAAAACTAAGATCACTTTGACTACAGAGTACATCTCTTGCCTAATTTTAGCAGCTAACAACAAAATCAGATTTTAAAATTTTTGACTAGGTACAAGTTGATCATGATATATTTTCTTTGTGCAGTATCATAAAAAATTCTCTTAAAGAACAAACTGAATCATATTTTTCAAAACCAAATGACACTTCTATTTAGAAAATAATACTTTGTCACTATCTCAATTTTTTCTCTTGAAAAGGAACAGAATTTCAAAATCCTCAGTTTAGATGATTTGGGATGTTAAAAATGGAAGTTCTGTATTCCACTTTACTAGAATCCACAATTTGGATAACTTTACTAAGAGAAAAACCCTAAAGTGTGGAAGTTTGGAAATAATTGATTGTTAGAATGCAAGCAACTCCCCTTCCATGGCCCACAGCAAGGGAATCTGTTAATCTACTATGTTTTGTTCTGCTCCATTTCTAAAAGGGATTGGAATTTGCTTTTTCTTTTATATTTATTCTATTTCTTCACTCTTGCTTACATTACTTTCCAAGGTCTGTTTAAGTGATGTGCACGGTACAAAGCTCATCGTGCAGAACTCTTTGATTCATCTTTTTGTTTTTGCTCATACAAAATAGATATTATCTTTTCCAAATTCAGGAACAGCAATGAAGCCTTTTTTTCAGCCATCCATAATACGAATTAGAGTTCAGCTACTCTATTTCATCCAGAACAGAATGTAAAAATATTCTTTGATTTAAATGAAATCTGGAGTTGTGTCGTATAAGTGAACATTAGTTTCCTTATCACTCAATGAGCATCTTGTATTTCATAGAAATTTGGGATAATATAGTCCTTAAATAAGGGCCAGCCTATCCAACTTTTAGGCATCAAGATACACTTAAGGTGTGGATGATTATCATAAGAGATTTCCAGCAGGGATCCTTATTTCTTTTATTTTTCATTTCGCATTTATCATCAGACAGTTCTGCTTTATTTTGTTAGCAATGGCAAAGAGATGAGAACACGTTGGGCAATGATGTTCCTAATCATAGATTGCCGAACTGGCCCGAACTGGGTGGTTCAGCCTATACCGAACCATATTGAAGCAAGCCTGGGATGGTTCAGCCTCTTAAATCGGTTCGACCCTCGTTTATAATAAAACCCCTCCCAACTGTGCCTCCATTTGGTTTGGCCCCAATTTATAATAAAAACTCTAATAGTCACACCCCTATTCGGCTTTGAAAATCCTTCCCAGTCCTGAGTTTCGCTCGTTTGCTCGATCACGAGAGTTCTGCGCTCCTCTCACCCTCACCAACTGCTACCATCACTCCTAGGTAAGTCTCACTATCTCCTCCTCTCCCCCCGCCTCTCATGTTCCCTCTCAGTTAGGGTTTCTCTCTCCCCCCCAGCCCCCAACATCCATGGTGGCCCTCCTCCCTAGATTCCAGCACGTCCCCTCTCCCTCTCCCTTTCCCTTCCTCTCTCTCCCTCTCTCTTTCTCTCTCTCCCCCTCCCTCTCCCTATTTTCAATACACCCATACAATATTAAATTGGTTGGCCAATACGACCTCTAGTACCTATTCGATAAACCATGTTCCAGATTCTTTCCAGAAAGACATGACTAAGTCATATCCAATAATTCTACTGCAATAACAACATGCTATTTATAAATATATAGATTAACCATTCATAGCCTTTCTAGCATAAGAATATTTGTCAGCACAGAGTTGCATGAAAATAGAAGAACAGAGTTGCCTGTGCTTGTAAACAATTTTTACATATAAATTCACGAAATTGAATGTATGATGGGACCTTCAACAAGGACAACACATGGAAAATACCTCTTTTTGATCTTTGAGGCCTGTAAATGGCCCTTCAAAGAAGATATCCTCAACTGACTTGGGAGATAAACTCTTATTGGGATAGAGAAACCACACCATGTTTTTTCCTGAAATGGAAGAAAATTTCCAATTCGACTAAGGCAATCATAGATTTTAAAAATGCATAAATAAACTACACAAGATTGGGAAATGACTGCAAATGATGAAGTCATAGTCATATTCTAATTATCCATATAATTGTTGGTTGATAAAGTTACTACAATGGGCATTTCAACATGAATGGAAATAAAATAAATTTCATCCACTTAGGTACCAATAATTACATATATGGGTAATTTCTAAAATGCACTAAGGAATGTAGTATTTCAAATAGAGTGAAAAAACGAAAGGAAAGAAAGACATGTCCAATGCATTCAGAAAGATAGGTGCCTTACTGGATGAAACTTCCACAAAGTCATATACATTGTTAGCTTGCATTATATAATCCACTCAAGTAACAAAGTAACAATGCTATGAGGAATATTAGGTCTATTATATCAAGCAGCATATTTTCATAATGGTCCTCCAACTTACAAAAGGCATTTGAACTTCTATGTAATATTGAGAACTAGATGCATAAAAGTCAATATGAAGAGTTCAGCATGATCTGTTAAACAAAGCATCATAAAGTTGAACAAAATGAAGAAAAAATTGATTTCAACTTTTCATGAATCACATTGTATATACTGCTAAAAGATTGTACATATTAATTTTCTACACATTGTGTTAGTAAAGAGTTTATGGACAGGAAGATCAACATGAAGAGTCAACTTGCAGAATATCACCAAAATGCAACTATTTAATTGTTAAATTGATACTAGCCATGAAACACCTAACTATGTCAGAGTTCTGCCGCCTTCACAACTAGTTCTTGTCAATCAGGAATTTGTACATTTCAAAATTAATTGAAAGAAATGCATGTGCAAACCTGAATGCCTGAATGCGTCCCACATGATTTCTTCATGTTCATGGATGCCAAAAAGGCACAGATTTGCAGCTTGAATTCCAAATGTTTGCCACAACAACTTTCCAGTGTTATTTTGGCGCAAAAAGTCCTGCAAGAATGAGTGCATACATAGAATGATATTCCTACAAGGGAAATGAAAGGGTAGATTAGAAAGCAATGCAGGTAACAGGTAATAAGGGACGGACCTTTGGATGCATATAGATCCAAAACTTTATCCCACACCCCAAAGGACATGGAACAAGTTTAGAACACATGCAATCTTCCATGGGAAGCCAGCACTGCAATTTCATGATTAACAAGCAATAAAGCTTCAGAACCACTAAACACCATTCTCAACAATATAAACAGAAGAAAAAAAAAATCTTACCTAAAGACAAATACATGGCTAAATTGCAAAAGATGACAAACAAGACAGAAAAAGCTTATGCTATTGTGTATTGTGTATAAGATAAAGTTAGATATGGTTAAAGTATATGAATTGAGATGATTCGTGGACTGTTGCCCTCAGTTACTGATTTAAATTAGAATTCCCTAGCTGATATTAAGTTGAGATCCAATTAGAAATAATTTGCAAATCATGAACTGGATCCCAACTGGAACAAAGTTCCCTTATAGAAAATAATAAAGGTACTACCTGATATTGGTTTAAAAAAAAAAAGGATTTTATTTCAATTATTCAATAAAACTATATTTACACATTAAGATGGAATGGATAACTTTGAGTACCTCATTAATACATATTAACAAAAATGCCCGCCATAGGACAAAGTTTTTAACATTACTTGCAAATACTCAGGATAATGTGATTCATGATACACGCAGTTGGCTACAGAAAAAAATTCCAGAGAGGCATGACCTGAGCTGCTCACAAACAGCTCGGTTCTTTTCCAGCCCTGCCATCAGGGCCCAAACTGTAAAGCAATGCAATTAAACATCAAAGTAAACATGGGTAAGCCAGTACATTAAACTTGTGAAAAAAGACAGACAAAGACTAAGTTGTTGAGACTGGAGCAAACAAACAATACGAATTCTGCCATCAAGAAAGAAAAAATCAAATGTGGTTGTACCTTCTGGCAAAGGTATCCTCTACTTCCGATCAAACGACAGGCTACTTGTCTAGCAGAAAAGAATTGCAGCTTCTTTTCAGGATCACTAAGAGAGTTATAGAGTGCTCTATGTTTTATATCCTCCTGAACCTTGAAACTGCCCTACAAAAGCCAACATAAAAAAATGCAACAATTTGCAGCTCTAAATGACATTAATTTAAATAAGCTCATACCATCAAATTGACTGCCAGTAATTAGTACATAACAGAATGATGTCTAAGCATAGCTAATACATATTACAAAGTGATCTAGTATCTGATAAATTTCCACTTACAGTCATAAAGGATTGTTTTCTTCAAAAATGACATGGAGCATACGGTTCCGAACACGAATTGAATCATCCAATTTAAAAATAAAAGTAACCAATAAGCTGAACAGATTCAATGTAATTGCAACAGATATTTGATCAAAATCTGCACCACTAAAGAGGTTGAAGGAACCAATTTCCATTAATACAAACATGTGCAGTTTGTGCCCCTATAACAATACTACAAGATTTGTATGTAAGTAGCATGAAGCAACCTAGATACCTAATAAGCAGGAACTTAAGCCTCGCAAAAGTTTTTGTCATTAACACCTAAAAATGTATCATCTACATTGATAACTGTAAACATAAACAACTGCTCACTGGTGATGGCATAACTCCAAAAGCAACAGTTACCATTGCAAGAAAATGAAAGCCTAGAAGCAACATTCATAATTATAATCATAACACCCAGCCTTTTCCCAACTATTTAGGGTTGGCTTTTTGTATCCTCATTCACCAGATATTCCTATCTAAGACCGCGTCTAGTACAATTCCAAGTTTCTTTATATCCTTCTTCACAACCTCCATCAATATTGATTTGGATTTTTCCTCTTTCTTCTTACAACCTTCAACACAAACTAAAGTACCTCTTCCTATAGGAGTCTCCTTAGATCTTCGTTGTACATGTCCATACCATCTTAATTGATTTTTCATCATTTTATCCTTAAATTATGCAAATCTTGCTGATCCTTTAATATATTTATTTTTTAATCCATCTTTCCCAGTTTTACCACACATCTATCTTAACATTCTCATTTCAGCCATACTCAATTTCTTTTCATGTATTTTCTTTATTGCTCAGCACTCAAAGCCATAAAATATTGTAACTCATACTATCATTCCATAAAATTCTCCCTTAAGTCTTCAATGTATCTGCCTACCATAATGTCCCAAATACACCTCTGCACTTCATCCAATGAGCTCTAATTCTATTATATATATCTTCATCATCTTTACATTATCTGATATAACAATATCTTAAATAGTGAAATCGATCACTCTGTATCCCTTGTCCAACAATCCTAATTAATATCATGTCTTCATTTCCATTCTTATTAAATTTGCATTCCAATATCTTTGTTTTGTTTTATTAGGTTTTAAGCCTTTATCCAATAAAGTTTTTCTCCATAATTGCAATTTAGTATTTAATCAATTAAAATACTATGTTATCCACAAATACATAGTATGTCAAAAGGGCTATCAACCTATCATCAACCCTCCACCTTTCACACCCGGGCTTGGGAGCAGCAAAGGTGGTATTTGGAAGCAACTTTCTATTAAAAGAAACAAAAAAAAAACACTAGGGTTTTCATTTTGCTCCTTAGTTTTTCCCTTTTTTTTTAATTTAATTGTAAGAACTGAGATAAGTTATCCTTGATGAAACCAAAAACTACTGAGTATACTGAGCTGCATGCAGTAATCAAGCAACATGTGAACTTATATCCATCAACCAACTGGCAAACTAATGTCTACCAATCATACAAGCACAAAGATGACAAAAAGAAGACAAAAAGAAGGCAATTTCAAAAGAAACTCTAATCACCATCGCTATTTCATGCAACACCAAGAACTCAAATTGCTACCATTTCTGGGCAACGCCAAGTACTCAAATTGTCACCGTTCTCTCTATTCAATGCAACACCCGTTAACTAGATCTCTCCAATGGGACAACATAAATGAAGAAAAAGACCCCACAATAAGTCTCAGTTAATCAGGGCAAAATCAACAAAACGTCAAATTAAATGAAAAAAGTGTTCTTGAAACTTATTTATCAAAAAGGATAAAATATTATGAAAAGACATGCCATAAAGTGTCGGAAAAGAGATGGATCATGCCAGGAACTCAAACTGCTACCAGTCATCTCTAATGCGTGCAAAACCCATCAACCAATTCTGTCTGATAGGCACTCAAGGCAAGAAAATAGCGCATGAAAAGTTGCACTTAATCCCACAAGAATTTTTTATAAGGAATAACATGAAAATTGGATTTTTAAACTTGTTTAATGAAAAGAACACAGAAAATAATAGGAACCAAGGAGATTGAAACCGCTACCAGTTCCCTCTTCATGTCATGCCCGTTAACTAATTATCTCAGATAAACCAACCAGATCAAGAAAACAACCCACAATAAGTTTCAATTAATCCGAAAAGAATTTTTTTTTTTAAAAAAAGGCTTTTCAACTTATTTAGCGAAAAAGAACACAGAAAAGACTCGGAACGGTGTTTAATGCAATACCCACTCTCTGATAAAATTACTTGAATGAAGAAAATTTGACCCACGAATATCTTTCAACCAATCCCAAAAACTCAAGAGAAAGATTGGTTCTTTAAACCTACTTAGAAAAACTAACAGAACAAGAAGTAGGAAACGAGGGGAGGAGGGCGGCGTAATCACCTGGAGCTTCCCGCCAAGACCGCCGAAGCTCATGCGGCTGTTGGTCTCTTGTTCCAAGGACTTGAGGCCCCGGATGACCTCCACCACCATGGCGGGGACGGGGGAGGAGGTGCCCCATCCCTGCCATTCCTCAAGGCTCAATCCCTCGGCCCCCTCCGCCATGGAGGAGGACTCGCGAACGGTGCTGGCGACCCAGGTTTTCTTGGTGGGCATGGTGGGAGCGGAGGAAGCCAAGAAGCATCGAGTCGCCTGCACGGCGCGGGCAGGACGGGCGTGGATTCGCGATTTGGCATGACTGGTGAGGTTTCATTCGAGAGAGAGGGGCATTCTCGGAATGCAATTGGGAACTGTTTCGGCCCTCAGAAACGCTTTCCTAGAATGCAACGTCCAATTGTCCGTGACGAACATTTTTGTTTCTCTCGCGGGTAAAAGGTTTACCCCCAAAAAAAAACTATATTTTTTTAAATAAATATTTTTTAAATAATATTTAAAAAAATAATTTATCTATATTTTTTTTATATATATAAAATAATTTTAAAAACTGTTATCCATATTTTTTTACATTATTATTTTTTTAAATAAATTATTAAAATTTATTCATATTTTTTATAATATTATTTTATATTTTTCAAGATAAATTTGATGATTTATTTATAAAACTTAATTTTTTTTATATCAAACTAAGTTTTTACTTCATCCCAAATTATCTTAACATAATAAAATCATCAATTTTTAATAAAAATATATTTTATTTTAAAATTTGTTTGATTCAATGCTTTGCTCAACGGACTGAAAAAGCTATAACTTTTGCTTGTCGGAATGTGTTTCCCTCCGATGCACTGTCAGAAAAAATCTTAGTACATGATCACGGAAGCAAAGCAGAAAATGAAGGATAAGTTCGAGCGATTCTTACCTAAGTATGGGCTGACAGAGCTCTACTACCATAGCTTCTTATGAATACATGTGTATTGCTCAAAATTATCATCTAAAAAGACTTTCACAATGGATCATTTTCGATAGTACCCCTTGATCACTTTAATTTGTACTATCTATAAGATGAAAGACCTGTCACTTGACTAGATTGCATGCCAATAGATGACTGTGTATCAAATACAAAACCAATCCAATCTTCTTGAATATTTTTTAAATATATATTGTTATTCCAATCTACATCAGACATCTCTTCATTGACAAACTCAGTATTTGCTACTCCTTCTTGCTCCATATGCTCTACAGCATCTTCCGGTGCCTCAGCTGCTCTGTCTCTACCAAATATTACCGCCAACTGATCCAAATAAGGAAAAGATTTATTCCTAAGTCCTTTGGTATATGGATGACTCTTTAAGAAATAATGAACAAATGAACAACCAATTGCCAGTAGAGTGTTTAACTTAGAAATTTTTTTAAAAAATGATGATAAGAAAGGTGTTAAGATTTAATGAGAATATATGTTATTTTTATCCAATCATTAAAGACACTCTCCTCATATATGATATATTTATCTTTGTTATTCTATCTAAATCCTAAAGCATGAGGTCCTAGCATCTCCTGAATAGCATTATATTGCCTTTTTAGATGCTTTACCCTTGATTCAATATGTGGGCTAAACTTTAACCCACAATCAATAAGCTTCTCCTCTATCCACTTCTTTAATTGCCCCAGATACCCATTTCTGAAGGTGCCATTGTCTGCTTTCCAATGTCTACAGTCTACTAGATCCAATGAGCATTCAACCAACTTTATATCTTCAACAAGTCTCCAAATTCTATTTTACCTCGATGCTCTTTCATATTTTTAGAAGTTCCTACAATTGAAATGCTTATTTCTATACATTGCATATGATAGCCACGGCACAATTTGAAACACATGATTAGTTAACATGAATTAGAATAAATAGCATATAATTCTTTCATTAAATATAAAAGCAATTCATAAATATTGCTGCAAAACAAGCTCACAACAAATTATGACAAACCATAAAAAATTGTTCGTATTATTATATGCCAAAACAAAGTTGTTCCAAATATTACAAGGCCAAATGATATAACAAAATAATATCTAACATACATCAACTAGAAGAGACATAACAATCTACTACAATGTAAATTAGAAGGAAAATCATCTCTATCTCTCTTGCTGCCACTGTGTGAACATCTGTGTAGCCAATGCACCCCTCCAAGCATTCCATTCATTGTTTGTTTCCATTATTATTATTCTCTCTTAATAAATATCCTGCATGCTATCCACTTCATCATCATCAAGTGCTTGCTCAAGTGGGTCAATTGACATTTTCCTTCTTATATAGTTGTGAAGAAGACAGCAAACGGAGATCATCTTATAATGAGTTTTAATAGGATAGAATGACGGTCCTCTAAGAATTGCCCACCTCATTTTGAGGAGACCGAAGGCTCTTTATATGACATTTCTAGCTTGTGAATATTTCATATTGAAGAACTCTGTAGATGTTGAAAGTTGAACTCTACTTCTCCACTCACCAAGATGGTATCTCCGACCTCTGTAAGGAGCTAAAATCCTTCACAATTTGAAAAATCAGCATCACATAGATAGTAGTGATCTAATATCAACAAACATAGTCAGTCATCAAACAAAAATTTTAGGTAAATATATAATTGCTCTATAGTTTTTTTCATACTTAATTTACCTCAAGGTATTCTTAATCCATTTCTCTTAGCAATTGCATCACGAAGAATCCTACTATTTTGTGCAGAACCCTCCCAACCGGATAGAACATATATAAACTGCATATCTTAAGAGCAAACATCCAAAATATTTATTGCAATTTCATTCTTTCTAGTCCGATATCTAAGTTTATCATATTCGGTAACTCAGACTCTAATATCTGTACTATCTAAAATACCTAAACAATTATAGAATTGCAAAAGAGGTAACAATCAATATATCCTTACAAAATAAAGATAACTAAACTACAGTAACGAAGAACAATACAGAAATATCTACTAATTGTGGAGCCTAATAGACGAAATAATAATTGTATGGACCTATTTTTTGAATGGCGACCTATTGTATTTAAAAACATGGCTACCATTTCTTCTATCCTTATATCTCTACTAGTTATCAATTTTCTAATTATCTTCAATATGTCACATAATTTCATAAAGCATCTTATATCCATCCTTAGACAATCTATACAAAACTGGTCATTTTTCATTGTCATATGTTTAATGTTTGTAAGTCAAGTTATATATCTTTGTTCATGAATCTTTTTAATTTCATCACCTTCTTCAGATATCAGCCTATGCACTGATCTCCTGCTTCTCCTAATGACTATGACTAATGTGACCATATAATATACAATTAAGAACTTCATCATCATATTATAATATATCCCTATGATAGCTATAGCAATTTTTCTCTTCCTATTTTTATCTACACGATCAATGGCCATCCCTTCACATACAAATTGATTATAATTAAAGGTGTGATCAAAATTGATGATTGGATAAGAGGAAGAAAGCCTTATTATAAAAATAATAGTAAACTAATAAATAAAAAAAATTAAAATATATTAAAAATTGATTTAAAAAAAAATAGGATAGTTTGCAATATAAACTACTATTTATAATTTGATGATTCTATCAATTTGAGACTTCTTAAAATATCTTGTACCATATTTTATTTTTAAAAAAATAAAAAAATATTAAATAAATCACATTAGCTAAGTTTTAATAAAATAATTCTTAATTATCATAAATAAAATAAAATTTAATCATAATTCAATTTCATCAATATTTTTTATATTTAAATTTATCATTTTGATGTCTCTGTATCATGTCAGATCCATATTCCATGTCCTGCTTTCATGCTTCACAGCAAGATGAAGCTCATTTTATTTTTATTAAATGGACCAAAGGGTACAAAGTTTTAACTCACTTGAAAAATTAGTTGCATACCATAACTAAATATAAGGACTAGCACCTTTTATCTTGATGAAACCAAGATGTCAAAGAAAAATATTACAAACATAGCAGTCGGGTACTTTGTCTAGTCAGAAAAAAGATAACCTAAGGAATCACTATAGAAAAAATACAGATGACAATATTAACCTATACTTCAATTTTTAAAACTAAAATTTGATTTTGTAATTCTATATTCTATTTAACTTCTTCTATCAGTTCCTATCAACCATGAGATTTAAAATTTAAAAAAAAAAAAACACGATCCATTTATCCTCCTTGCGCACTCTCTTCCCCAGTGCATGCATTCCACGTCATCCAGAGGCCAATCCCCCCCCCCCCCAACACTCCCTCTCAGGTACATCTGCATTCTCATCCCGTCCTCTCTCCACCCCCCACCCACCTCCCATCCGCATAATGAACGAAAAAAACGTGAAGATAAAAAAAATAATAATAATAATAATAAATATTTTTTAAAAAAAATTAATAAAATAATTTTATATATTTTAAAAAATTCAAAGAAACAGAATCATCATGGATGAAGATGATAACGATTAAAGAGATGGTTAGAAAAAAAATGATGACTAAAGTTTAAAAAAAATAATCTGAATTATTAGGTATTACCGACAGAGATATTGAAAATGAGAAGAAAGATATTTTAAGAATAAAATTAAAAGATCATTTCGCTGGTTGATGAAAAAATTATTTAATCACTCCATAGATGGATAAATTTTTTTCTTATTTCATAGGTAAATACCATATATAAAAAATAATTTATTCATCTTAAAATTTATAAGAATATGGGTAAGTTAGTCAATAGAAAAGTTGATCAATTTTTCATAATATTTATTTATAAAAAAATAAATTTTTATAAATATTAATAAAATATTCATTATTTTATTTTTTTTAATAATTTAAAAAATAATTTATCATGCATAATTTGTTCTATTTTAATGTCTCTGGTACTGCCGTGCAAAATCAGGATTGTGATTTATGTCCCCACCAGATGGAAGACTATGAGCATGCTATTGTTCACTGTATTCTGCTCATGAATGTTGACATCAACTGTGTCGCATGTACTAAGTTAATTTCCTTCCTACTCTTTTGTTGGATTTGATTAATTATCTATCTAATGTTTTGGTGGAAAAACCTAGAAAATTACTTTTGGCACATGTGGTATGGTTATTCTGACATTCACGTTGTGAATGAACATTTAATTAGATGTGTCTTGCTCTTACCCAGCTCATTTAGAACGTTTTTGTTTTATATCAGTCTACTGTAACTGCTTTTAACTCACCTTCAGGTATATACTGTTATGGTAATATGGTAGTTTTCACTCTCTCTCTTTATACAGATGCTGTCTTCATCCACTATGGTTAAATAGCTGCATCCTCTTATTGGTACACTAAAAGTTAACTCTGATGCCCCGATGATCGATGGGAAAGTTATAGCTGGTTATATCATGAGGAATCATGATGCTCAATTTGTTCTGGTTGGTGGTAAGTGTTTGTTAATGTATTTTGTTCTATTTGCTAATAAGGGCTACAATTATAGATTATAATGCTTCGAATTTATGGATTATCACGTCCCGAACCCAATATCCGGGTCGGATACGTGATGGCCGCACACTCCTTAGAGCAAGCCCTAAAGAATATGCAAGGCCAAATTAAATCATTACAACCTTATCAACCATAATATTTAATTTTAATAATAATTCATAAAACTTGCATAATTACAATTAACATTCCTTCAATCCTCTGATCAGGTATCAATGGTACTCTATCTATGCATCCGCTCACTCACAAATCCATACCATAGCCAACCATGGACATCTTGTAACTCTGAGAAGAAAAAGAAATGAAGGGGTGTGAGCTTTACAGCCCAGTAAGAATTTTCATATCACACCAATATAATAATATAATCTGAAAATAATGATAGGCAATAACACATAAAAGTCGATGTTCACTGTCCAGAATACTGCAAACATTTATAGATTATCTGTTTTATCAAAAGAGATGCATCATCATAGGTTAAATAAGTGAAACAATTTTATTCAACGATTGTTTCATGTCTTATCTTTCTATTTTCTTCTATTATCACATCATCTTTAATCCTTTTCTTTTTCGCTTTAGCTTTAGCTTTGGCTTTGGCTTTGGACTACCAGGATCATACGACGATCTTTTATTCGGATCGATTTCTGTGATCTTCCTCGGATCGAAATATTCATGATCTTTTTCTGATCAAAGTGGCCATGATCTTTCTCGGATCAAATCATTCATGATCTTTCTCGGATCAGATTCTTCATGATCTTTCTCGGATCATATTATTCTTCCACACATAAGCCTGTGGGGGCTGTCCCAGGCATAAGCTCCTGGCAAGTTATTCCACATGACAAGGCCAGTCCAAACCATATTTCTCTTTCTTTTCATTTTCATGAAATTAAAATATTTGACTTCATTAATCAATTCAAATTTTGTAATGTAATAAATATGTCATCCCCATATAATCATGCCATCAATCGCTGATACATATGTATTGATATAACATACTCATGCTCAAAATCACATAAATAAATAACAGTGTCTCAGATATAACAAATTCATCGATCTCAAATCCAACGTTGCAAAATCAAGGAGATAAAACCAACGGTAAAATAACATATATAATGATGATCATGTACAGAGATTCTTACCTTTACCGGTGACTGATCCAACCACAAAAATCAATGTTCTTCTTTGATTTATGAATTCTTTAACAAAATATTCCACTCGATATCATTTGCAGACAATCATCTCTTCATAATCCTGATCAAATATAAAGATCATATATGGAAAAAATTACCGATAATCGATCCTAATAACACAGATCGAGGACCTCTCTTAAGATTATTCAAAATTAAAATTTATCTAAGTATCTAGATCCTCCACTGATCCATAAGACTTCTAGAGAGAGAAAAATTCATGAAGAGAGAGAAAATTCTAGAGAGAGAAAGTGGAGAGAGAAATTTTCGTATCCTTCTGATGAGGCAATCATGATCAAGATCACCAGAGGTCCTATCAGGGTGACTCCATATGAATCAAGTGTTACAAATTTCGAATAGGATCGAACGGGATCAGATCTACCGCATGAATTTCGGAGCAATCTCAAATCATCTTATTTTCATCTTCAAGTTTATTCTAGGGTTCATGATGCAATCAGAGAGGAAGAAAAGATCCTAGAGAGACAAAATTCGTAAAGAGAGAGAAAAGTCTAGAGAGAGAATCTAGAGAGAGAAAATGTAGAGAGAAAAGGTAGAGAGAGGAGAGAGAAAAGAAGAGAGAAAGGAGAAAAATTCTCTCCTTCTCCTTCTTATTTTATTTTATTTTTTTTATTTTTCTCTTTCTCTTTTTCTTTTTCTTTTTCTTTTCTTTTTTTTTCTTTTTTTTCTTCTTTTCTTTTCTTTTTTTTCCTTTTTCTTTTCTTTTCTTTTCTTCTTCTTCTTCTTCTTTCTTCTTCTTTCCTTTTCCCGCGGCCTCCCTTGGCTGAAACAGGGGAGGACCGTGAGGCCCCCCCCTCAGTGGCTCGGGCTCCGGCGGCTTGGCCGGAGATCCGGCAACGACGGCGATGGGGTTCGGCCGGCAGCGAAGAGGAGAACGACGGCAAAAAAAAAAAGAAAAAATTCAGAAAACAGGGGATTTCTTGTTCATGGATTTTCCGACGATCCTGACGGCCGGAGAGGGTGCACGAAGCCATGAAAAAGAGAGGAAAGAAGAGAGGAAGGAGAAGACGGGTTTACCTCCGACTCCGGTGAGGTCTCCGGCGAGTATTTGAGATGAACACGATGAGGACATCCGCGGCTTCAACGAAAAAATTCGAGAAAAATAAAAGAAAAATCCGGTGCTCGTCGTGACCAACCTTAGAGAGAAGGAGAGGGGGTTTTATAGGGTGTAGGGGAGGTCGAATCCGCCTCGGATTCAACCTCTCCACCGGTGATTTGGGTGGAAGAAGACTCCCAGCGGGAGTCTTCTTCATTTTTTTTTTTTTTGTAATGCTTTGGGCTTTTTGGGCTGATTTGGGCCGGGGTGTTACATTCTCCCCCCCTTCAAATAATTTCGTCCTCGAAATTAAGTTATGTTGTTTGAGATATATTCCAAAGTATACATTCTTCATGTCATTCTCAAGCTTACAATAATGTCTTATATATTATTATTTCTCATGATCTTGTTATAACAAAATTATTTGAAATTTTAAACTCATCTCTTCTTATTGATTTCTCAACCTTTTGAAGAACTATAATATTTTAGACTTGTATTAATATACCACCATTGTTTGTCCAATACATTTCACTCGAAATTCATAATTATCTCAGACTATCCTTGATAGAAAAATAAATAAAGGTCAAACATTAGGCACTCTTTACAATCATCGATTTCTTTCTTCTCTTGACCTTCCAACAAATTTTATATGTAGACTATCATTTTAAAAAAAATCTCAATCTTCTATATCAGTTCGAGTAACAATATTAAATTTTAAAAAAAATGAGATCTATGTCAGGACATTCTAAGTTTGAACTGATAACAGAACTATCAAGCTGTTAATAAACTTGAGATATCTAAAATTTTTTTGCATTATCTACAATGAAGCAACCTACTGACAAAAATTATCAGGCTATGATCAGATTAGATCAAAATTTATAGCATCCTTTCATTATCAATAAAATCCTTCCTTATTTGTAACTAATGTATTCCATCATAACTTTTGATTTAAAGGATTAATATTTCTAATCAATTCAGAGTCTGCAAATGATTTCTTTCCATCACGCTTTTGCTGCGCACTCTGATCTCAACTTACCAAATTATATAAGTCTATCAAAGATAAAATATCCTTATATATTAGATCAATCCAAGATAGATCCAACCTTCAAATTTCATATAAGACTTAGGGCAAAATTTTAAGTTTCTTTATCTTTACTACCTTCGGGTATAGCATATAAAAATTAAATCTTGATCCACTTTCTATATTTGAAATCATTGTATAAGTTTCATCACTCTTCAAAAATCCGACATGTCTAGAATTAATTGGAGTTAATCTTAAATCTACCTTATAATCATTTAGATAATTTCTAAATCAATCTTCCTTTTTAAAAGAATTAATTCTAACTTGACAACTAAAAGAACTCAAGCCAACATCCTTAAGTAGAATCAACTTGATTATTTCTTATAGAGTTCTCTTCATCACAACCCTTAATATTAATCGATAAATCCATAAAAAATCTTGTCCCTTGTATAAGTCATTCAAAATTTAACACTAGCAAGATGTCTTAATTTAATTTAAAAATCCGAACTTTGACTTGAATAATTAATACACTTCACCATCTTCAATAATCACAAGAAAAATTAAAAAAAATATAATCTAAAGATAGTAATACGAATTATTAAAGATTTCATCATAACCTATATATCATACTCTGACAAAATAAATTTTCTTCTTTAATTTAATAATAATATCAAAATACTTTTGATCCACTTAGAAAAATTAAACTATTGACTTGAAATTCAATGCAACTTGAAAGATCAAGGAATCATATTCAGAATATGATATTTTGGATAACCAAAAATTTCACCAAGATGTGTATCTCATATTCTCATAATAAAATTTAAGTATATATATATATATATATTTTCATCTAAGATTGGGTTTCATATATGACCTCTTATAGGTTCAGTGTTCAAAAATATTTCTCTCTCATATGATGTAATTTCTTCTTAGACCATACCCTAATTAACTTTCTTTGATAAGTCCAAATTCATAATGCTCAGACAATTATCATCGAAATTAAAAAAATTATCATGATCTTCAATCATATAAATTTTACATTCCAAAATCCTCTAGTATACTCAACATAACTTATCAATACCTCCCACTTTATTCCAAGGTCAACTCCTTTCATACTTAGGTCAACCTTACTAATTGAAATCTAAGATATAACTCGTCAATTCTATTATAGATATCATATGCCACTTATACATAAATTTTATCTTAATATCTATTGATTCGAAATCTAAATATTGAATCTTCTCTTTTATATCTATCATGTTCCTCATGATCATAACCTAAGTTCAGATATCACTAGAATTACAATTCTGAATAATTATATCCTTAAACTCAAATACCACTTAAATCATATTTTCTAGTGATCATAACCTAAACTCTAATATCATTCTATCATACTTTTAATGATCAAAATCTTAAACTCTGATATTATCAATCATACTTTAGTGATTATAATCCTAAAGTTTTGATATCACTTATATGACAATCCTTAGTGACCTTAAACTTGGGCTCTAGTACTGTTTTGTCATATCCTAATCACTTGTATCATTGTCTCCGAATCAACGTAACCTAAGCTCTAAGCTCAAATGCCACTTTGTCACATCCTACTGATCTTACATAAAGTTTTAATATCTCTTCATAATCTCTAGTGATCTTAAACCTAAGTTTTGATATTATTCTATCACATCCTAATCATTTATATTGTAATCTCTAATAATCATAACCTAAGCTCTGATACCATTCTGTCACGCCCCGAACCCAATACTCGGATCAGATACGTGATGGCCGCACACTCCTTAGAGCAAGCTCTAAAGAATATGCAAGGCTAAATTAAATCATTACAACCTTATCAACCATAATATTTAATTTCAATAATAATTCATAAAACTTGCATAATTACAATTAACATTCCTTCAATCCTCTGATCAGGTATCAATGGTACTCTATCTATGCATCCGCTCACTCACAAATCTATACCATGCCAACCATGGACATCTTGTAACTCTGAGAAGAAAAGAAAATGAAGGGGTGTGAGCTTTACAGCCCAGTAAAAATTTTCATATCACACCAATATAATAATATAATCCGAAAATAATGATAGGCAATAACACATAAAAGTCGATGTTCACTGTCCAGAATACTGCAAACATTTATAGATTATCTGTTTTATCAAAAGAGATGCATCATCATAGGTTAAATAAGTGAAACAATTTTATTCAATGATTGTTTCATGTCTTATCTTTCTATTTTCTTCTATTATCACATCATCTTTAATCCTTTTCTTTTTCGCTTTAGCTTTAGCTTTGGCTTTGGCTTTGGACTATCAGGATCATGTGACGATCTTTTATTTGGATCGATTTATGTGATCTTCCTCGGATCGAAATATTCATGATCTTTCTCGGATCAAAGTGGCCATGATCTTTCTCAGATCAAATCATTCATGATCTTTCTCGGATTAGATTCTTCATGATCTTTCTCGGATCATATTATTCTTCCACACATAAGCCTGTGGGGGCTGTCCCAGGCATAAGCTCCTGGCAAGTTATTCCACATGACAAGGTCAGTCCAAACCATATTTCTCTTTCTTTTCATTTTCATGAAATTAAAATATTTGACTTCATTAATCAATTCAAATTTTGCAATGTAATAAATATGTCATCCCCATATAATCATGCCATCAATCGCTGATACATATGTATTGATATAACATACTCATGCTCAAAATTACATAAATAAATAACAGTGTCTCAGATATAACAAATTCATCGATCTCAAATCCAACGTTGCAAAATCAAGGAGATAAAACCAACGATAAAATAACATATATAATGATGATCATGTACAGAGATTCTTACCTTTATCGGTGACTGATCCAACCACAAAAATCAATATTCTTCTTTGATTTATGAATTCTTTAACAAAATATTCCACTCGATATCATTTGCAGACAATCATCTCTTCATAATCCTGATCAAATATAAAAATCATATATGGAGAAAATTATCGATAATCGATCCTAATAACACAGATCGAGGACCTCTCTTAGGATTAATCAAAATTAGAATTTATCTAAGTATCTAGATCCTCCACTGATCCATAAGACTTCTAGAGAGAGAAAAATTCATGAAGAGAGAAAATTTTAGAGAGAAAAAGTAGAGAGAGAAATTTTCGTATCCTTCTGATGAGGTAATCATGATCGAGATCACCAGAGGTCCTATCAGGGTGACTCCATATGAATCAAGTGTTACAAATTTCGAATAGGATCGAACGGGATCAGATCTACCGCACGAATTTCGAAGCAATCTCAAATCATCTTATTTTCATTTTCAAGTTTATTCTAGGGTTCATGATGCAATCAGAGAGGAAGAAAAGATCCTAGAGAGACAAAATCCGTAAAGAGAGAGAAAAATCTAGAGAGAGAATCTAGAGAGAGAAAATGTAGAGAGAAAAGGTAGAGAGAGGAGAGAGAAAAGAAGAGAGAGAGGAAGAAAATTTTCTCCTTCTTCTTCTTATTTTATTTTATTTTTTTTATTTTTCTCTTTCTCTTTTTCTTTTTCTTTTTTTTTTCTCTTTTTCCTTTTCCTTTTTCTTTTCTTTTCTTTTCTTCTTCTTCTTCTTCTTTCTTCTTCTTTCCTTTTCCCGCGGCCTCCCTTGGCTGAAACAGGGGAGGACTGTGAGGTCCCCCCGCTCGGTGGCTCGGGCTCCGGCGGCTTGGCCGAAGATCCGGCAATGACGGCGATGGGGTTCGGCCGGCAGCGAAGAGGAGAACGGCGGCAAAAAAAAAAAAGGAAAAATTCAGAAAATAGGAGATTTCTTGTTCATGGATTTTTCGGCGATCCTGACGGCCGGAGAGGGTGCACGAAGCCGTGGAAAAGAGAGGAAAGAAGAGAGGAAGGAGAAGACGGGTTTACCTCCGACTTCGGTGAGGTCTCCGGCGAGTATTTGAGATGAACACGATGAGGACATCCGCGGCTTCAACGAAAAAATTCGAGAAAAATAAAAAAAAAATCCGGTGCTCGTCGTGACCAACCTTAGAGGGAAGGAGAGGGGGTTTTATAGGGTGTAGGGGAGGTCGAATCCGCCTCGAATTCAACCTCTCCCCCGATGATTTGGGTGGAAGAAGACTCCCAGCGGGAGTCTTCTTCATTTTTTTTTTTTTTTTGTAATGCTTTGGGCTTTTTGGGCTGATTTGGGCCGGGGTGTTACATGGATAGAAAGAGATTGATTCTGTTATAGTTATTTACTGGCTCACTCATCAATAGACTCTAGATTGCTTATACATTCCTCTTTTTTAAGGTTTGTGATAATAGAAGTATTCTATTTCATTTTGAATAATTTTACATGCTTATCGTGAAGCAAATCAAGTAGCAAATTACTTAGTTGCTAAAGTAATTTTAAGAAATTTTAAATGAATTTCTTTGATGGATTTTGATGCCCATTGTTTTTGCCTTATCCAAGTTCACGGTCATGAACATTGATAGTGAGTTAAGAAGGACTCTGCTTTATATGGAATCAAGACCTTCTCTCCTCCTAGCGAGGTACCTTTTAAAAGGGCAAAACCGTGTGGAAGAGTGTATGTGAAGTAGCCCCAAAGTGGATAATATCTCATGCGGGCAAACATAGAAAATCAACCTATCCCATCCATCTGAGCAATGAGCCCTTGACTGCAATAGTATCCTACCTATGTGGGTTAGCATAGAAAACCGACCCATTCTATCCATCACCGATCCATCCTATCTACGTGGGTTAGCGTAGAAAATTGATCCATTCCATCCATTCGAGCAACGAGTCCTTGACCGCAATAGTATCTTATCTACGTGGGTTAGCATAGAAAATCAATCCATCCCATCCATCCGAGCAATGAGCTCTTGAGTTGCCAACATATTGCAATTTATGAGTGGTGAAGATAGTTTGATTCACATCTATAATCTTGCTAATTATGGGGTAGCATTTTATACTCCTATGGTGATACGATCAAAGGGATCCATCATTTTCATTGCTATTTGGATTTTGATTTTTTGTTCCAATATGACGCTGATAAAGATTTTTTTTTTTTTTGTAATTTATGAGCGGTGAAGACAGTTTGCTTCACATATATGTTCTTGCTAGTTATGGGGTGGCATTTTGTACTCCTGTGGTGATTCGATCGAAGGGATATATCATTTTCATTGCTATTTGGATCTTGGTTTCTTGTTCCAATTTGATGCCGACAAAGATCTACTTTCTTTGTTTTTGCTACACTATATTATCTGTCACCTAACTACCTCCAACGGCCTCTACAATATCAATTCTACTTACTAAATTTTAGAACTTCCTTCCTGCTGGTCTTCCACAGATGGTTTTGGTTTCTTTAACGGGGTTTGTTGTTTATCATATGCTCATCTTTTTGTGTATGGTTCTTCTCACTTTTGTTTGGGAGATGGGTGGTTGTCATTTTGGCCCACTTATAACTGGTTTTGTCTCCCTGTCGTCATTTTAGGTTCTACTTGTTCATATTTTCATTCTGTTATGGGTCATCTCTATTGTTGTTCTTTTGTACATACTTTCTTTGTTACTTTTTATAAAGTTCTAATTATACCAATATATATAGAGAGAGAGAAAGAGAGAGAGAGGTAATTTTTTTATAAAATTTGACCATTTTGAAGATGATATTGAATGATATATACAAATACATATTATATATTTCATGTGATTATAAAGTTATGACAATGATAAAGAAATTTTAAGTGCAACTATATCTTTGGAGTTCTTTTTATTTTTTTATTCATATGTTTCTAGGCATTTTTTAATTTTTGTGGTCTTTGTTTCTATCCGTGTATCTCATGCTCAACACTAAACTATAATTTTAGTTAGTTTCACGCCAAAGCTTTTCACCCGCACAAAAGTTCAATCTAGGTTGATGTCATTTTTAAATAATATATGCAAATAAATATAAAAATATAAAAATTAGTATTTTAAATAAAAAAATATATTTTAGATTTCGTCTGTAAGCATTTGTATGAGTTACGGATGTCCTTCCAAAATTTAGACGAAAGTTAAAGTGCTTTTACATATTTTTATATTTTTTAAATATTAAATTTAATATAAAAATATATTTAATTATTATATTTATATTTTTTTAATTTTTATTAATTTTAAAAATAAATTTTCATCTTTCCCAATCTAGCTCCACTTGTTTTGCCTCCACCCAATTACTTAATGCTAAGTTATTTCTTATTTTTTTTTTATATTACTAATTTCATTCTTATTTTCTCACTTTCCCACTCTTTCAATTATTTATTATTTTTTTTATAAATTTTTTTTTTTTTAATATTAAACACTCTCTCATTGTCGGTCAGGCCATCGGCCATCCCCCTCCCTCGTCGGTGATCATCTTTGATCTCAAAACTGATTTATGTTATAAAAAAATAATAAAAATTAAATTAAATATATATATTTTTAATATAAAAAATCAAAAATTAAAAATAAATTTTTTCTTTCTAAATAAAAAATTAACAATGCCAAATGCAACCAATTTGTCAAGCGTAACCAAGTTAAATCAACCTGTAATTTCTTTCCATTTTCATGTAAAGCATTAAGCCAAACTATCTCAAAACTCGAGATACTGTCACATCCATTTTTCTAAACTTGTACCAACTCCGCGAGTGCTGACAGATGAGATAACTAATGCCAGCTGGTGTGCTCTTTCTGCTCCCGTCGCCGCCGGCACGAACACCAACCACGCAGGGTGATAACGTACGCGAGGGAGGTCATCCTTCTTTAGTTTTCCGGTTTTATCTCCACATTTTTTTTGAAAAAAAATAAAAAGACAAAATAAAAATCTAATAAGGAAAATTGCATGCCTGCTCTCCAACTCTCAAGGCTCGAGAACCAGCTAGAAGATTCCCTCTCCCCCGCCCTTCCCCTGCCCCCCCACCCCCCCCCCCCCAACCACTCTCTCTCCAACTCCTCCGCTCGAATGGCGGCGATCTCCGCTCCGCCGCCGTCGAGCGTCGCCGCCGCTACCCTCGGCCGCTCCCGCCCCTTCCCTTCCCGCCTCGCCCTTCCCCTCCTGATCTCGGGGCCCCGCCGACTCCCGCTCCGGCTCGCCGTCTCGTCTCGCCTCTACTCCTCCAAGCCCTCCTCCGGCGCCAACGGATCCCTCGATAATCCCTCTTCCTCCGGCGGCGGCGATGAGCTCCACCACGCCCTCCCCCTGCCACCGCGCTCCGAGAAGGGCGCGCCGGTTTTTGTCACGCTCCCCATGAACGTCGTCGGGGCGACGGGACAGATGGCCCGGCGGAAGACGATGGGAGCGTCGTTCATGGCCCTCGCGGCCGCCGGCGTGGAGGGGATCGCGGTGGAGTGCTGGTGGGGGATCGTGGAGAGGGAGGCACCCGGCGTGTACGATTGGGGCGGGTACATGGAATTGGTGTCCTTGGCGCGCCGTTTCGGCCTCAAGGTGCGGGCGATCATGGCATTCCACCAGTGCGGGACGGGCCCTGGTGATCCTAGCTGGTTTGTTGCCTGAGATCTTTTATCTAAATAAATTTTTGATCTAACTTCCTGGCACTTTGTGCACCCCCCCGCCCCGCTTCTTAAATTTTTGTCCGATAGTCGAAAATCTTGTGTAGTATCTTTGTAATTGGAAACGGGTATGATTATATTTATTCGGTGCATATATGTCGGTTGCTAAGTCGAAATTCGGATCTATCTATTCTGGTGGGTTGAAATGCTCCGTGCTCCTGTATTACCACACATGGTAGCTATATCTCAAGCATTGAAGCTAAATTTTAGATATGAATCAATATTCAACGACGTAAGTTTCTACTTATATTTCTAGTGATGTTGATTTATTGTCTACTCTATTTATGGTAAACTAGTATTAGGTACATGTGC
Source organism: Elaeis guineensis (assembly GCF_000442705.2). Lineage (NCBI taxonomy): Eukaryota > Viridiplantae > Streptophyta > Magnoliopsida > Arecales > Arecaceae > Elaeis > Elaeis guineensis. The sequence goes on from NC_025995.2 coordinate 111,077,593, forward strand.
ATATGATGCTGTAAATTTAATGTATGAGCTGGTAACGATTATATAAAAGAAATTGCAGCTATCTTGATGATAATATTACTCATGGTTAATTTGGTGTATAATACTTGAACCATACAACTATCAACCAAATTCTTTGAAAAGCATTCTTGTGAACACCTCTCCTCACTCCCCCCTCAAAGCTCAGGCATAGAGCCCATATTTTATAAATTGTCTGCATTACACTTGCTTTTTCTGTATTGTTAGAAAAAAGGAAAGAAATGGGAAAAACGACATGTTGGAAGGATTTTCAATAGGCTGAGTTTTGTTTAGTAGCTACTATAGAAATATATCACAAATCTATCAGCGCGTGTTCAGATTTACGCCTTCTTATCTCATCTAAATGCATGTTCAAAAGGAAGGATCAAACCAGGCAAATCTATATAAATGCATGTGCAAATTTACATGTCCTTATCCAAGTGCTTACAAAGGATCAAATGGAAGGATCAAGCTACTATAGTCTTAGTTGGCTAAACTTGTATAAACTTAAACATAAACAACAACATGTCTTCAATGATATGGATGTGGTGGATTTATGGTTTTGCTGCATTATGAATTCTCGTTTAAGACTAAGTCTTAAAAGTGCAAGTGCCTTTTCTCACTAGTTTTATCCAAGCCTTCTTTCATTTCCTGTTTCTGCTTACCATCAATACAAATTTGGGCCAGCCGTCCTACCATCTCTGAATTGCATTTCTTACATGCCATTTAAGGCAATTTACTCTGTTACTAGAGTCATCCAACTACTTCTGATGGGGAGAAGCTTGGATAAGATAATAATAGTCTACCTAATCTTAATTTCTTATAGACACTCAATCTATTTCTACTCCTTGTAATTATGAATCCATCACATTGGTTTTGACTTGAGTAGATATAACCATCGAAGGGGTCCCATGTCTTTTCTACTTTGTATATAAATACTCTCAAGCACACCCTCTATACACACACATGCATATATTGTTCTTTCTTTAAGGGAGAGAAAAGGAGATGTGTCTAGGCCAAAAATGGGAGATGTATTTATCAAGCAAAATCAAAATCTTCAATCATATGAGGGATTATGGTTATGTAGAATTGCAAGTCAAGGAGAAAGATAACATGACATATTCCTTACATAAAACAAAGGAAGCATCATAATCTATTTCAGACCTATTCCAGTTTCCGTATTTTTATTTATCTAGTAATACGTGCAGGTGACTTTTGTCTTTTCTTCATGGAATAAAAAACAAGGAGAGGTAAAACTACCTCTATGCAGTGGATGATGTTTTAGTTGGTGGTCCACTCGCCATATAAAAGGATAAAAAAACTAGAGTGACTTTGGCTTCATCCATGGAGGGATAAGAGAGCAAGGGCAGAGCTGGAATTCATTCCTAGGAGGTGGAAGCTAGTTAGGAGATATATTAAGCAGATGTGCCAGCATGTGTTGAGAAAAAAAAACTATGATATTGTTATAAGTGTCGACAAAAATTTAAACTTTAATGTCATTATATTTTCCATTTCCCCTCCATTTTTATAATATCGTTTCCATCAAAATACATTTTTGTTCTATGACATTTGTTTGTAGAATTGGAAGGTCCTAAATATGCAAGAAAGCACATGATAAAAAGAATATGCACCGAAGATACTAATCAACTGATGGTAAAGAAAAATATATATTTTACTTTATATGTACAGACACAAGCTCTATGCATTACTTTCTTTAAAAATAATATTGTTGGAGATGCCCCTAGCTTTTTCTTATGAATTCTTGGAGTGGACAAAACTAGAAGCGAGTTTAAGTAGGTAGATGATCCATCATGAGTGATCCAAGAGTAGGATATAGACGGAGAGTATTTGTAACAAAATCAAGGTGAAGAAAGAGAAGAGAAAAATGTTCAAATTCGATACCAGGTTGAGAGGCATGAGATAGTAAGGTTGCTCCATTTTTTGACCTGGACTTCATAAGTTTGAAACACGGAAATAGCCTCTTCGCAGGCGAGTATGAGGCTGCATATATCTGACTTTCTCTAAATCTCACAATAGCGGGAGCCTCATGCACTGGGATGCCCTTTCTTTTTATAGAGATAAAATAGGAAAAAAGACATCCGAGATTCATAGGCTTCTCTCATGGAAGGTATATGGATAGAGATTTTTTTTTAAAAAAAAAATATTTTGATTGTGGGATCTCGATCCTCCATATATTAGTGTTGTAATGGAGGTCTATGAAAGGAAGCAATTGAAGTTGCCATGATTACAATATGTGAGGGTGGTTAGATAGGTCCCCTATCAATCACAACTTCCTACCATAAAGAGATGCACCTTACTATAGGGTAATGACATAAATAATTCAAAAATTTCTTCCAGAATCTGTGGCAAAGAAAAATGAGTGGTACCATCAGTAAAAGTAGAATATGGGATATACTAATAGCACACAACAAATGCGGTGAATGTAAAGAGCACTCTTAGAGAGAAACCAACTGATTGAGAAAAAAAGAGTTCATTTGCATTTTAATTTCTTCTTCTTCTTTAATAATTCCCCTCCCTCCTTACGTGCATATAAGAAGACATGCTATGCACATAAATTTTAGTGTCTTCTCCATCTTAAAGATTATAGATTAACTGGATCCATACTGGACATGTATGATTCATCCATATTATTTTTTTTAAAAAAAAGAGATTATAAATTAACATTCGCACTCATTTCACTGTTCTAAAAGAAGTAGTGTTCACAGTCCCAGTATTTTTTGTTGCATTATGTAAAATGTCTAGATGACTTGTTTCAAAAAAGTTTCTGAAATAAGATGCTTACCATAAAACATGTCACGAGGGATTTTTCAAAATTAAACACTGAATTTGTTTCTTACTTAAAATATAATCTTTATATTTCTTTCGCATTACCATGCAAGTACATCCATTTATTCTTTATCTGCATTATCTTGTTTGCATTGTTTTTTAAAAGAATGTCCTTGTTTGTGCCGAGAGATACTCCCGTATCATGCATAAAATGTGTAGACAATCACTTCAAACTTGCTAGACTTATGCACAACATGAACTCCTCTGAAACTGCAATTTGTGATTTTTTTCCCCACATTGAAGGATACCTCTTCCACAATGGGTGCTCGAGGAAATGGATAAAGAACCAGATTTGGCTTACTCTGACAAGTTTGGAAGGAGGAGTGAGGAGTACATCTCATTGGGATGTGATGTCCTTCCCGTTCTCAAGGGACGATCTCCTATCCAAGCTTATTCAGATTTTATGAGAAGCTTCAGAGACACTTTTAGGGAATTCCTTGGAGTTATAGTAACAGTAAGATTCTTTTCTTTGAAGTATGTGCACTTGTCTCCATTTTTGGTGACATATTATTGCTTTAAGTTGCCTTTCTGCTTTTTGCAGGAAATTCAAGTGGGTATGGGTCCTGCAGGTGAACTAAGGTATCCTTCCTGCCCCACTGAGAAACTTATGCGACCGGGCGCTTCACCTGAGCTAGGAGAATTTCAGTGTTATGATAAGGTTGGTAAGCAGATCCAGCTAGCCTAAAAGCTTGTGCTTCATTTCACAATTTACATGCACCAGGCTACGTTCTTTCTTTTCCACCTTAGATTAGGGATCTCTGATCTGGTTTCTAATTTCTGTCTTGACAGTATATGCTAGCCTCGCTGAATGCTTGGGCACGAAATGTCGGGATGCGGGAGTGGGGAAATGGTGGTCCACTTGGTGCTAGTAATTTGTTACAGCACTCAGAAGATACATCTTTCTTTAGGAGTGATGGTTCTTGGAACACAACCTACGGACAATTTTTTCTGGAATGGTACTCTGGAATGCTTCTTCTTCATGGAGAAAGGTTATGTGCGGTGACGAATGCAATATTCTGGGGTACTGGTGTGAAGATCTCTGGAAAAATTGCAGGAATACACTGGCACTATGATACAAGCTCACATCCATCTGAACTGACTGCTGGTTATTACAATACCTTTATCAGAGATGGCTACCTTCCAATTGCCCGCATGTTTGGTAGGTATAGAATGACTTTGTGTTGTACATGTTTTGATATGCGAGATTCAGAGGAACGTAGTAACCCAAAAAGCAGTCCAGAAGGATTTCTCAGACAGCTTGTATATGCTGCAAGAATGTGTAACCTACCACTTCTGGGTGAAAATTCTGTGACTAGGTTGGATGATATCTCACTCAATCAGGTCATAAAAAGCTCGAGGCTTTATTCTAGTGGTGCTTATGAGGCTTCCTTATCTTTTAACTATGTTAGAATGAACAGAAACTTATTTGACTCTCATAACTGGAATCGGTTTACTAGGTTTGTGAGGAAGATGTCAGATTTTCGGACATTTCAGGCCAAACTAGATATCAAAGGTGGTGAATCATGTCTAATATCAGGGGCTGAGGAAGTTGGACGTGCTTTGGCTTATCACTGAAAAGCTTCTCGCTCTTTGTGCATCATGCCTGGTTATATTTTTTACCGGTGCTGAGCACATTCATAATGCTATTAGATGCCGAGAATTTAAGCAGCAGGTGGCCTTTTTTAGTTGCCAAAAGAAAAGGATGTCTATGCCTTTTACATTGGCTTCCATCTGTCTGATGTATATACCCATTCTATCCATTTCAGAGGTTGTTGTATTTTTGTTTAATCCTTGCTTTTAACTGTATCCTGAATTGGGTATTCAAATTGATGAATCATCTTTCCCCGTTGAACTTTTAATCATTGCACTATCTTCTCAAAATATTTTTCATTCTTGTACTGATTTTTCTTGCACATTGTAATTGTTAGAAATGCAGTCTAGTTAAATTTCTGCTTAATCATGAAGCACACAGACTGAAGATCATGTTCGTGGTTACGGTTTCAATTGACTTGAAAAATTTTTTGCTCCATTTCTGATGGCATTCCTTAGAAGCACAGCAAGTTTGGTGTGGACATCGGCACTAGTTATCCTCAATTGCTTGTATATATGTAACACTATTAAAAGGAAAAGCAAGAAATGTTTTGAAGTGTTATGTATTTGTTTTCTGTTTTGCATCAAGATATTGTTGAGATTTGACGTTTTGAGATTCAGTCTACATTGAGCCCACAATAAGGTTCAGGACGACGAACGGAGTCCAACGAGTTCAAGAATAGTTCAAATGGTGAAGATATACACGAAAAAAGATTGAAGAAGGTGGCACGGTGCATGAGGCGGTGGCGGGTCGGCGATGGTGCAGTCGGGCCCGGTGACGTGCGTAGAGCGGGCGCTTCCAGGCCCAGTGCCCCTGTGCGGTCCACCATGGATCGTGAGGTGCTGGGTGGTCCATGGGGCCGTGTGGATCGAATATGCAGTCCACGCACGGTCTATGATATTTTTTGTGCGATCTGACGGCTTTAGAGTGAGTCGTTCACGATCGAACGGCTGAAGATGATTTCAGATTTGATCAGATGATCGATAGCCTTAATGTGCATGATCGAACGGTTTTGATGCAAATTGGTCACAATCAGATGGTCACGGATAGTTTTAGAGTTGATAGGGACTCTGTATTCTTGCTGAAACAGTATTTTTGAGATTATAGAGTCTATATAGCTCCGATTGATGAGCTGTTTATTACGTTAGAGAGCTGGTAGCGTTCTAGAGGTGCAGAAAAATTTTAAGAGAGATTTCAAAGAGCTTTTGTGAGGGTTTTGGAGTTTCTTATTGAGAGACTCTTGTACAAGAGTTGAGTGGTGAGTTCTTCTTGTATTGATTTTATTTTATTCTCTCGTAGTATAGCTTGCACGTCCTGTGAAAATAGGTTTGAAATCGATCCACGTATTTGTATTGTGTTTCTTATTTTGTTTCTTTTTTTTTTCTTGCTGCACCGTGTGGTATCGGATCCTGCACAACAATTGGTATCAGAGCAAGGTTGTGTCAGAGCATAGGTTGCAGCGGTGGTGGTCGAGATAGAAGATAAAGAAGATAAACACAATCAAGGTGAAGATCAACAGATTTAATGAAAAAAATAATTTCTCCTTATGGCAGGTAAGGATGAAGGATGTGCTCATCTAGCAAGGGTTGATAGATGCTCTCTTATGTGAGGAGAAGCCGACTACCATGGACGTACAGGATTGGAGGTGGCTCCAGATGTAGGTGGTGAGTACGATTCGCTTGTACCTAGCGGATGAGGTGGTGATTCATATGCTTTGCGAGACTTCTCCGATGATGCTGTAGTAGAAGCTCAAAAAGTTGTACATGGCGAAGTCTCTCACCAACATTCTTTTTCTCTGGAGGCAGTTCTACCAGCTGCGGATGACTGAGGGACAGAGCATGCAGAAACATCTCAGCCACTTTCAGAAGATCCTCACCGACCTTCTCAGCGTTGGTGAGAAAATTGAGAAGAAGACCAGGGTGCTGATCTTGCTAGCGTCGCTTCCCCCTTCGTATGAGTCCTTAGTGATTGTTCTTTTGGTGCCTCGCCTCTACTGTTGGTTTGAGTCCTCTACCGATCAAAACCACTCACACACCTCTATTCCGTGAACAGGGCTTTTTTAAAGCTTTAAATCTGTGAAAGAATAGGAGTACAGACTCTTCATAGCACCCAAAATCTTTCTGAACCCTTAGATCATGACCAGCACTGCTCCAGACCGTCGGATCGTGATATGGTCCACGAAAAATCCCTGTAGATCGTGAGAAATCGAGGGGAAACAGCTACCGGTCCATGATGGACCATGAGAAATCGATGGAAAATGCCCGCTCGGTCCATGTGGGTCCCCGTGGATCGCATGGGAAAAACTCACATGGGCCGCGCAGTGCACGCCCGCGAGCACGTGCCTGGACCTGGGCTGCGCTCTGCGCACGCACACGCCCGTCCGTCCGTGCTGCCGTCGGTCTCCACCACTTCGAATTTCGTGCCATCTTCAATCGAGCGTATCTCCTTCGTCCGGATTCTGTTTGGAGTGATCTTGTGTTCGTTGGACTCTGTTCGTCATTGCGGACCTCGCTGTGGGTTCAGTGTAGACTAAATCTCGAGACGTTAAATCTTAACATTATCCATGCGAGACTGGAGGCAATAAACCCAGATATATCAAAAGAAATCTTTCAATTTTCGGATGCCAATAGCCTCCGTCACGGGCGAAGGTGTTCCTTCCCCCGCTCAATAATACCCTTCTGCTTCATCTTGTACCCTTACGCTTTCAAGCCTCTTTGTCTATTATTAAAAAACGTTGTGATGCAAGCTGTTATAGAATTTTTCAGAATTGGTAGAATGCCGATAGCCTGGAAGGCAATCCCGATGATTAAGCTTCATTCCTAAGAAATCAAACCCTCGAGAGCTCAGGGATCTTTGGCCTAGCATAAACTCGTGAAAAATCTTGATGCTGAGAATGAAAAAGGCTGCCCACTATTTCCTTTGTTATTTATGCTTTGCTTAGATTTGCTGCTACAAGCTCTGCTTCAAGTGATGAATAATGATCTTTGATGCCTTTCCAACCAAGGTCGAATATTCCAAAGTTACCTTAAGTTATGTTTGTAGATGATTTGCTTTTGGTAGCCAATGTTCCTATTTCTGATGCTATTACCAAAAATCAGGAACATGCATGTGAAAATTGAGGTTATCCATATTAATATAAGTAGGCCAGGCTACAAGGGGAATGGTTGTGATCCAAGGATCCTTGTAAATATTTATGGTAGCATCAGATCCAACCAGCTATTAAAATTGAAACTTTATATGAGACCCAACCCCAGTAATCTTCCTCCAAATGGTGGAAGTTTTTTTAGGACAAGTGTGATCAATTTAGGATCCATTGAACTTATATTTTGCTTTAACTAACTGAGCCCATAACGAGGAAAGATGTAAAACCACCCAAGCAACTAAATTACATAAATAATGAAGTTTACACAGAGTTGAACATCGAAACCCCAAAGTCATTATTCGATTTGGGTCTACACATGTGATTCCAAACAATAGAATGAAAGGCATGCTGGTCAAAAGCATGACCCAAAGAAAAGACCGAAATTCCTTATGAATCTTATGAAGAATAGACGTAGAAAGATGTATCGAAGAGTGAGCAAATAACACCAACTGAAGTGAGATCACACGGTCCCAATAGATAAAATTTGCCATTCCTAAGCTGCAATTTTATTTGAAATTTTATTAAAAAGAAATTAAAAAACAAAGGCTCGAAGAGACATACAAAGGGGCTCCTAAATATTACCAACCCATTCATTTTTTTAGAAATATGCAATAGATCAATTATGTATCGGTGGATGGTGTGATCGGTACCTAGAGAAAAGAGAATATGAGATTTTATGAAATTAATGGATTGCCCATAATAAGTAGGTAAGCATTTAGTATAGCTGAGAGATAAATAACATCTTTTAAAGTAGCACAAGCCATCGGTAAACAATCATCCGTATAAAGCACATAAGATATTTCAAAGCCACCATCGATTTTTAAAACCTTTAAGAAGATGCAGTTGGACAGTAGTATGAAAAAAATATAAAAAAAAAAACTTCAAAGTATAAAATAAAAAAATGAGGTGAAAGGGGCAGCCTTGCTGCAAAACTTTAGAAGCAAAAGAAGATGGAGTCGTGTTATATCCAAGAGATAAATTGAGTAGGTAGTCCAACTTGACTGAGAACATGGAACAACAAGGACTAGTGCACCCTATTATATATCTTTTCTAGCAATATCCAACTTTAACATCATAAGGGCCCTAGAATGAGGAGCACTATTAAGAGAATGTGTAAACTCTAGAGCAAGCAAAAGATTATCCATAATACTATGATCAGCAATAAAAGAACCTTGCTCTTTAGAGATAAGATCAGGTAGAATAATTTTAAGCCTACGAACCATAATTTTCATAATAACTTTATATGTGGTATTACATAAGCTAATAGGTCAATAATCTTTAGGAACCTACAGATTAGATTTCTTGGAAATTAAAATAATATAAGTCTTAATCCATGAATCAGGAAGATACACAGATTGAACGAAGAAATGAACAACAAAGAGAACTTTAGGGTTAGTGATGGGCTAGAACTTTTGGAAGAAAAAGACAAAAAAACCATTAGGGTCCGGGGCCAATATAAGGATGCATAGTTATGACAGCATACTCGATCTTCCCACCTATAATAGATTGAATTAAAAGAGAGCTCTAGATAGGAGATAGAAACGACATCATAATAGGATAATCAAGATCAGTAATCGTTGTATCCATCAGCCATCTATTTCGAAAATGATCGATCAAAAGATTTTGATTAGTGTTAATGTCATTAGTGATATCACCTTGCGGGGAACAAAGCATATGAATTCGATTAGACTGTCTATGCAAAATTGTGGAACAATAAAAAAAAATTGTATTAGCATCACCATTTTTTGGCCACTGAATACAGGTTTTCTGATGCCACATTAATTTAATACGGTGCAAGATCAAGTTATAATCCTAGAGAAGAGAGAGCAGAAAAGAATGTTGATGGCTAGATAAGCCTCCAAGCTGAGACTTTCTATTTTGCAGCATATAAATTTGGTCATATGACTGTCGGACACGGATATTCAGGTTGCCTATAGTGTATTTCTAATTATTCAAAGCACGATGAATCTTTTTAAAAAGCAAGGAAACCCTTTGGGTAGGATTGTAATCGGGAAACCCAGGCCACAAATGTTGAACCAACTTAGTGACTTTGGGCTAAGTAAGCCAAAATTTCTCAAAACAAAACACACATGGTCCCTATTAATCTTATCAAGAATAGAGACAAGAAGAGGACAATGATCCAAAGAAAATTTTACCAAGATGAGTAATTGAGGATTCCGAAGGTAAGTTTAGCCACTGGTCATGCAAACCTTTGATCAATTCACTTCTAGACCCACACAGCACCCAAATGATTGTTGTACAAGTATATGAGGGATTCAAAAACCAAGATCAATAAGACCTATAGAATGAAGAAAGGCACGGAATTTCCTAATATCATAATTAACAATAAAAGATTTGCCCCCTTTTTAGTCCAAAGCATTAAGAATACAGGTGAAGTCATCTATAAGTAAAAGAAGAACCCGTAGCGACAAAACATCTTGGACCTGAGACCAAACAAAATGACATTGAAACACCAAGATATTAGCATACACAATACCCAAAATCTAAGAAGAAATATGATTTAAAGAGACAACTCCGAAAGCAATCTATCTATCTATATGATAAAAAATGATAAAGTGCAAAACTTTTTTCCATAGAATAATGATACCACCTGATAATCCTATCGTAGAGATCATATAAAAATCCAAAGTCAGACCAAAAAACCTATGGATATGGTTATAGGCATTCTCATCAAGATGGATCTCCAAAAAATACAATAAATCTATATAATATTGGCTTAACAACAACTTGGTATAATTTACAAAAGGGGGCTTTGCCGCATCTTGACAATTCTAGACTAGCATCTTTAAGGCGAAGGATCCTGGTGTTGATCTATCGGACTCAAGTCAACCCCATTATTAGACTTAGATATTGCCACATCGTCCTAAATCACAGGCACACTAACTAAAGAGTTAGGAAAAAGATTATCACATAAAATAATCCAAAGGTGTTGGCAAACTCCCCACGAGATTTGATGATTTGCATGTCTGAAGGAGTACTTTAAGACACTTGATGAAACTCTTCAGAGCTACCCTCCAATTGCCTGTGAACATTAAATGACTTAGAGATTAGAATATTTACCAATTTTCATATCTTAACTACTAAAGAGTTGGTTTTAACACCCGAGCGAATGACATCAACCCCTCTCCTCTATTCAGATCCTTATTTTAGCTTGCAGCAGGGAAGTTGAGTTGGAACGGTTTTGCTGTTTTGCTGAAGGTCATTTATGTTTATCTTTTTCTATCTCTGTGTTAGTTCTTTACCAAAAAAAAAATAATAATAATTGAGTTTGCACGAAACATCATAGAGTATAATTTCTATGTTGTAGGGCTCCTGCAAATGTTCAGATATCACATTAATGAAGCGACAAAATTTAGAATTGGACTGATACATATCAGATACTCTATTTATACTTGACATCGGAGAGCATTTGATTGGCTTTTTTGACTGTAGCTATTCATTTGTTATTTGTCCATCATGAGGAGTAGAGGGTGGAGAATTTGTTCTTACTTGTGATTGAGTCGTTTGGACTAATGATACCCGTGATGCTCAAATCCAGGCCAAAGAGAGCAAGCCCCTCTCCACCCCAACCAAACAGTCACAGACCTCCTGAGGAACCCCAATTCGACCACAAGCATAACAAATATTTGACAATTCCTTATATATAAATTGTTGCTAGAGAATCTCATCATGAACTTGAATTCTCACTGCTAGGCACACTGATTTATTAAGATCCATCAAGGCACAAACTCAAGCGTACCCCATACCTGAAGAATTTAAAGTCCATTCATCTAGAAACAAACGAGTACCAACAACTGATGCAATTTTTAAAATTTTTCTTGCCTCCCACAACTCCAAAGGCAAGTCTAGTAGCTGCAGCCAAACCCGCAGTTGAGTAATTGTATCACAGCTAGGCCGGAATTTTGGTCTCAATGGTTCTAAGATAAGCAGTTGTCCAGTCAAAGATCATGGATATTTTTCAAGGATCCAAACTTTTACCTCCTCCGAAGGGCATTGGAATAAAAGTAACCCCTCAGAGAAGGCAGAGACATAAAATTCATCTTGCACACTCCATCGTCTATGCAATTCTTTCTTAATAAATTCAAGAAGAAAATCCTTATCTAGGAACTTACCAATCAAGGCTGAGCGCAAGTGCTATGATGATGGTTGGATTTCCTCCTGTATGAATTGAACCACCTTAGAAAACCTTTGCTCCAGCTGCTCAATTTGGCATTGGAAGTTCTAGCCATGTTTCAGCAAAACCTCCTCTAGCCTTGGACAACTTGGGATGAAGGGCGGTTCGAATCCACAGATGAATTTCTTACTTGTGACGTTGAGCCTGAGGGATTACCCTTGAGTGAAATGGCCAACCTAAGAGGGGGAGACCCTCTCTGACTTCCTAACGAATGTTGGTTGATGCATCACCACCTGAGAAAGGAGCTGAGGTAGGCATTCCCAAATTTTGATTTATCCTTTTAGACCGCTGAAACCCCCATCGAATCAAGCTGAATGCCTTTATTGGACCTTCCATTATCGAAAATGTCGTGACTCGTTGGAGAAGCCATCGCACAGTCAAAGAGCTGTTGCGGCCAATCCCTCCATCGTCCGATCATCGGTGATGTGCACCTACAAAAAAATCTTTATAGATCAGAGATATCTTCGACGGGATCCTCTGATGATCAAATCAGAGAGGAGGTTAGGCAACAGTGAAAAATCAAGGGCTCAGCAGAGGAGAGAGAAAGAGAGCTCAAGAGCTTAGTGGCGCTTCTGAGAGCTTGAGAAAGTTTGTTCGAAACTTACCAAAACTGTTGCCTTACCCCATTTTATAATAGAATGCGGTATAGTCCCATCATTAATAGTGCAGACAACTGGGGAGTTGTCAAATCGCCGGAGGCTGTCAAATCGTCGTGGATTGTCAAGTCGCTGGGATTAATCCATGTCCTTCACAGGACAATACCCCAGGACGGCCATACCGCATGTCCTTGACAGGACAACTGCCCATAATAGTCGTACGACGTTTGGGTGGGCTGGTCGACTATATATCGATATTTGGCTGTCGGGTGATGATCCGGAGACACCGTCGGCTGGTCTGATGCCTTGCGGAAGTCGGACGTCGGCTGCCACTCCGGACAGTGAGTCGGTGATTTAGGCTCGACCACTTGGTCGGTCGGAAATAGTATGGATCTGTTCGGCCGACATACCTTTGACCAGACATTGTCGGCAGCCATTGTCAGCAGTCATCGTCGGAATTGTCCGACGGTCCGATCGGCAGAATCGAACATCGGTCGGATAGGTCCGAAGGTAAATCGGTATATCCCAACAGAAACCCTATCCCACTCGCTGACAAATAAAAGACCGATTCTAAGGGACCATAACCCATAAAAATCCTCAAATACTTATCTCCAAAACCCAATGGATGAAGGAAAGCAAAACCCTAAGCCCCCCCCCCCCCCCCCACAAAAGACGATGATGAACAAAAGAGGACTTTTCAATCGTCAGAGATTCTCTCACTAGACTTTCTCACTTTAAAATGAATCCTTCCGAATTGAACAATGACCAATTAGTTGCTCGGTATATTTGATAGCCCTCCATATTAACTATACACTGCCAAGCGTTTAATGTTGTTTTCAAATTTCAAAATCCAGTATGCATGGCAAGCGGTGCTCAAGCGAAAAGCTTGGTTTCTATTTTTTAGTGAATCTGAATTCCTAACCGTACCTTACAACCATTGCAACTAAACAGTATTTACTTTGCCCACCCCCCCCCCCCCCCCCCCCCCCAAAAAAAAAAAAAACTAAACAGTATTTGTCCACATAAAGGTACGGACATTAATGCTTCGCATTCGAGCACAGCAGTACTGTATGGATCTATAATTGTAACAAAAACAATATATTTGATTCCCAAGATTTGCTACAAACACAAAATGAAACAATTTGTGCTTATAATGGAATAATACAATTTATATTTTAATCATCCATCAGAAAATTATTAGACAAAAGCATTAAATATTTTGCATACGATGAATATATATTAATTTATTTATTCATATGAAATGCCTATATAAAAGTTTAATGAGGTTACATGCATGCAAAGAACATCTTTGTTGTGTTGTGTTGGAGACGGCATCATTGTCCTCAGTTGAAAAATGAAAAAAAAAAAAAATCAACAAAATGTTTGTCACATCCACGTGCTTAACGACTTTAAGAGACATGCAGAGTATGACGAAATGGTGTAATGCATTATCCATGGACTAAATAGCCATCTCAAAACAAGTCAATGGTAATTATTTTAGATTTTTTTTCTTATTTTTTCTTCTATCTCTTTCTTTCAGATGTCAATTATGCCAATGCTACTAAGAGAATATTGCAGATCAAATCTCCTCCCCTCCTCCCACCCCTAACTTTTTTTTTTTCTCTAAAGAGATGAAGAAAATATTCTTGTAGCAATTTTTATTATTCCAGATTTGACAATTTATGTATAAATATTCATGATAATGAATAAATGTATGTGGTTTATTTTATTCTCTCAACATTTGCATTCATATTTCTTCCAATCCCAATATTTTGATCAGCATGTCTTGGACATTCACGTCCCAAATCGGATGGGATCATGGTGCATCCTATTTGATGAGAAAATTGGGATCGCTCTATCCAGTAGAATTTAAAACTTTGGGTCTAGAGCATAACGCAAGCTGTATGATTTCAATACAATCATGCCAAAAGATATCAGATGCCGCATGCACAGCACCGTATGGATTTGCCGGTTACGTTTGGGCCGACGCTTCAACCAAATAAAGATATCGCCGAGCTATGACTCAAGCGCCAAGCCGACTAAAGTGCTCGTGCCCTCGAAATTTTCTAGTCCCAAATAACCCCACCTGGGACTCTAATCTGCGACATATCCAACCCTCCCTGCCAATCATCTCAAAACAATTTCGGTAGCGGTAGCGGCGAAGAAACGAAGAGCAAAACCCCAGTGAACGACCTCTGAACTCGACGGAAGGCAGAAGCCAAGCAAAACCCTAGCGATCTAAACAGAGAAAAAGAACATGGAAAGATCGAGGTCGAAGAGGAGCTACCATTACGAACACGACTCCAACTCCCAAAGCCCTCCCCACCGCTCCAAGCCCCGCTACGATGGCGGCCACCACCGCCGCGGAAACCACCACCGCCGGGGCGGCGACCGCCGGGCCCCGCCCCCTCCGCCTCCCCCTCCCCCGCCACCGGTGCCGGGGGCGGCGGCGCTGGCCTCCTCATCCTCTGCCTCCTCCCCCAAGATCCAGGACGGCGCGGGGCCACCCAGCGCGGTTACCACCTTTTTCCGCATTCTGTGCCCCGACTCGAAGGTCGGCGGCGTGATCGGCAAGTCCGGGAGCATCATCAAGAACTTCCGTCAGCAGACCGGCGCGTGGATCAACGTCCACCAGCTGGTCCTCGGTGACGACGAGCGGATCATCGAGACGGCGGACAACCGCCGCCGGGAGCCCGACGGCCGGCCCCCGCAGTACTCCCCAGCCCAGGAGGCCCTGCTGCTGATCCACGAGCGGATCGTGGATGCAGAGTTCGAGTATAGCGGCGGCGGGGACGAGGAGGACGAGTATAGCGCGGGCGGCAGTGGTGGAGGCGGAGGAGGGTGGGGCGGTGGAGGAGGAGAGAGGCGAAGGGATAGGGGACGGGTAACGACGAGGCTGGTGGTGCCGAGGACACACGTCGGGTGCTTGCTTGGGAGGGGAGGGAAGATCATTGAGCAGATGAGGATCGAGACCAAAACCCACATCCGAATCTTGCCGCGGGATCAGTACACTCCTCAGTGTGTCTCGACTTCAGAAGAAGTCGTTCAGGTAGCACTAATGCCTTCCATTGCTGCGATCGTTCTCCATTAATTGCTTGCTTCTTGCCGCGAGCCAGTTTCAATGCTTTGTGTGCTCGGAAAAGGTGGATGCTGAAGTTCCGTAACAGAGTGACCTTAACGTTGAGAAATTCCAGTCAAAAGACATTGGATCACATGAATGTTGATTGATTGGCATACAGGCAGGTGGAAAAAAAAATCTTTTGAATAGGTGATGCTAGTAGAAATAGAGAAATCTTACAAAGATTTCGATACATCTAATGGATTTACTGGTGAGGAGTATTGTTGTTACTGTTTAGCCTTCACATCCACCAAAATTCATCGACCTCTTAATTAAACATGCTTAATAGTCACAAGGTGATTCAATACAGCTTTGGAAATAATTTCTATAGAATCTTGCTGAACTTTGAAATACTATTTTGGGGGTCTTCATTCATTTCTTTTATTTTGTCCTTTCACCATTTCTTTCATAAATTAAACAAAATTCTTTCCCCGGTTCCTATTTTTGAATTTAATATTGTCTTCCTATATTTCTGAGGTACTGAATTGATGGAGTTATGTTATGGTGGAAGACGGGTGGAGATGCACTTGGCGAGGTGGAGATTCAAGACCAATGACCAATCTGTATTATTGATGATCAACTTTGGCATGGTCATAAGTAGCTGAAGTGGTATCCTAGTGTTAGCCCTTTATATGGTGTACTGCATGTATGCTTGTTCTGTGCACAGAGTGGTTAAAGCAATTGTCTTTTATCAATAGCTAATATGGTGGTTTCTCTAGTTGCTTGCCGATATTATTCATGAATGCTTTGATACTATATGAGGTTTTGGGATGGTGCTGAAGTATATTTAAAAGGACAACTCATATTTGCTTGCGTAGATGGGATTTAATTGAGAACATGTTGTAGATTAGTGATTTTCTACTGTTCCTGGTATGGCCAATCCTTCTGAACTCAGCAACTAGTTTAGAGACTCTCTCTGTGCATGTGTGCTTTTTTAATTGATAACATGCTTTTTTGACTGTCCAAAAACAGATTGTGGAAATTTGTTAATACAGTTTTTCTTTTTGTGCTAACCTAGCTCGTATGTGATGCTTGTCTGAAATTAACCTTTGTATATTGCTACACTTTCTCTGTAGGTTGTTGGAGAAGGTAATTGTGTGAAGAAAGCTGTTGCAACCATCTCATCTCGTTTAAAGGAGAGCTTGCATCGTGATCGTGGAGCTTTTCGTGGGCGATTGCATTCACCAGACCATTACATTACCCCTGATGATGAGTTTGCCAACAGTACGCAACATGCATTGACAGTGGAAGAATCTGATTTGGGGTCACGATCTTCTGTGGGACAAAATAGAGCTAGAATCAATTCTTATAGTTCAGAACCATCTGGATATGCATTTGATTCTGATGGAAATACTCTGAATGACCACTCACAGTCATTATCCTATGAGGACCTTGTGTTTCGAATTCTTTGCCCCAATGATAAAGTTGAGAGTGTTATGGAAGCACCAAATGGAATTATTGAAATGCTCCGAGCTGATATAGGTGTGGATGTGCAGGTTACTGATCCTGTACCCGGTTCTGATGAAAGAATCATAATCATCACTTCTGAAGAGGTAGTAGTTTATGGCATCTTTCTTTAATTTTCACTGAGTTTCTAGTTCACAGCATCAGCTATAGTCACGTTATGATGTGATGCTTAGTGTTTAGCTAGGTTATATCATTTCAAGGTTTGTAACTTTCTATCTTTGCAAACAAGATAAGTTAGGTTTTCTCTTGTTTCATAGGGTGTTTTGAACCAAATTGACTTTCTTCATGATAAAAAATTATAATGAGGCCTATGTCAATTGTCAGCAACGTTAGTCAATTATTTATGCCAACCAACTACGATTGTCTGCTTAAGGCAAAACCGGTTCTTTATGGTGCTTCTATTGAAATATTTTTCTTTTACAAATTTTTCTATCATCTATGGCAGGCATGATATGCTTTATGGTGTTATGTGCATCACAAGGATTATGAGGTCTACCACTTAGATGTGGATTTTGGTATTGTTTTATTAGGAATGAAGTCAAATATTACATAAGGATATATCTATAGTAATTTTAAACTATTTTTGACTTACAGAATCTTGGGGACTTACTTTTTTGCCCAAGGTTCCCCACCCAAACCCCAGACCTGAAGTGGCTTTAATTCAAGTCTTTAGTTACCCCAAGGTTTGACCAACTTCACTAAAGTTCTAGAGAAAGTAGCTTGGCATATGAAATGTTTAGTGCAGTTCACTTGCCTTCGTCTAATGTCACTCTGTAATTATCAGCTAAACTTGAACCTTCTGAGTGAAAATTCTGCCCTTATCTCCATTTTATTTTGTTTGGAATTTTATTTGCCAGTTATTGGGAAAAATTGAAGATTCCTTTTCACTATCCTTTCATTTCATTTCTTAGCAACCAACTTAGCCTTATTGTTTGGATGAAATAAGTTTCATGCATTTGTGCTCCTATACAATTTTTGGGATATATTTAGCTTTAAAATCTGTCCTCACCAAGTATGCTAAGCACATCTTACTTAAACAACAATTCTACATGGGCTATCGAGAAGAACAAAATGATAACCAAATCAATGTTGGTTGTTTTGTTATATAAATAATGCAGTGTCTTTCCTGGCATATTATTTTAAACGTTGCTTCCTTTCATGTCACATAAATTTTCAGATATTTATCCTTCAGTTTATGCGGATCATAAATAATTAAACTGGTTATTCCATAGTTGTATTGAGCATGGTTTGGTTTGTGCAATAGGGCCCGGATGATGATCTTTTTCCAGCTCAGGAAGCTTTGTTGCATATTCAAACTCACATTGTAGACCTTGGTCCTGACAAGGACAACATCATAACAACAAGGCTTCTTGTTCCAGCAACAGAAATTGCTTGTTTGGAGGGGAAGGATGGATCATTATCTGATATACAAAGATTCACTAATGCCAATGTACAAATCTTACCAAAAGAGGATCTTCCCCCGTGTGCATTGGAGGCTGATGAACTTGTACAGGTTTGTGCCCAATGGCCTTGAAGAACCATGCTTGCCATTGGCTGAGATGTATATAGAAACTGAATGCAGTTTCATGTTTGGTCTTCAGATGTCCAGGGCTAAAGTTAATTTAAATTTTGCTATGATGTATATAACACTGATGTGTACTTCTACCTACAGATTGTAGGGGAGATCAGAGCAGCTCGAAATGCTCTTGTCCATGTTACTGCAAAGTTGCGGAGTTATTTGTATCGTGACATCTCTGGACCAAAGGATATGCTTCCACCATCTATTGCTGCCCCAAGCCATGTTGGTAGCATTGGTGGGCATGAATCTGGCTCTCCTATTAAAGCTTCAACTCGTGAAACTTATCTGGGAAGTGATCCTCCCATTGCAATGTATCAAAACATGCATACTGCAACAACTGCCTGGCAACCAAAGGTAACGTTAATTGATATTCATGCAACAGGTCTTGACTCATCATTGTTTTTTTACTTTGCTGACAACTATACAATATGCGACAAATTTCAAAAGCAATCCATGTGTATGCATGTATATGTGTATGTATATATGGAAAAACATTTGATGTATATTTTGACATTTACAATGCTTCTCTTGACCTTCCTTTGTGCAGACTTTTCTTGTTCATAATCACAGAGAACAAATCAGTTATGTGACTAGAGGGTTGTGAACGAAATTCCTTAGCTGTAAGAGATATTTCCTAATGCAAACACTTTTTGCACGTGTGGAGCCTGCTTTGTTTTTATCCCTAAAACCCACTAAAACTCCTAGTCTAAAATTCTGCATGATTAGTTGAAAATATGAATATGAGAAATAATGAAAAGAAACACTGATTGTTTCATGCAATAAATAATAATACTTCCAAGTTTGCAACTAATTTGACTTTATGGTAAGATGATCCAGTTTGTCTAACTGCAAACTCAAATATTGAGCTACCATTGCATTTTTCCTTTGAAACTCTTTCCATTATGTTTCCTCTCATTTCATCTACTATGCCCTTTGTGACCATTTACACTCTCTTAGCCTTATGGAATTTCTTACAAAAACACTTCCTGTCTTCAAGAATTAGTTTTTTATTCTTTCCTGGAATGCTACTGGTAGTGCATATATACTAGTTATATTAATTATATCTTATGTTTTATGCTGATGTACATTTTTCTCTAATACAAATGTAAGTCCTGAAGTCTGACGGTTTCCTAGATAATGTGTGAAAGAACACCAGTAGTAATGAGTTTTTTCTTTTGTGATCCAAAATATATTTTGTGGGAAGGAAGAGTACTCTTTAATTTTTCACTTCTGAATTGGTAGCCCTGGAGTTCTAGACAGTTGTTCTCTTTGTTGCTCTATTATTAAATGCTTATCAATCATTCTAAATAAATGTGCAATTTTTGATGCTAGGACACTGGAGGATGTGCAAGTGGATCATTTGAGCAGGAAGAGAGCAATGTTAATGATGAAGGGAGGCAGAGTGGTGTGAAAAGGTAACTATATCCCAATTTCTTCGTTTGCATTTTGAGATTTGATTTGTTTGCATGCTGGCTCATATTTTTGTTTTGCCATCAGACTCAGTGTACCGCTAATCACCAGAAGCACACTGGAAGTTATAATACCCAGACATGCAGTTCCAAGCCTGATATTGAGATCAGGAAGCAAGCTTGCTCAGATCAGTGAGGTGATATTAGTACTGATAGTGTTTTAATATTGAAAAGTATAACGAGATTATGTGGCCCTTAAATTCTTCTTTGGAATATCATTCAATTGATTCAGATGTCTGGGGCAACTGTCACCCTTATTGAAGATAAATCTGAATTGGCTGAAAAGGTTGTTCAAATATCAGGAAGTCCAGAGCAGGCTGAGAGAGCCCAGAGCCTGCTCCAGGGATTTATACTTAGTAGTAAGCTCTCTCTCTCTCTCTGTGTGTGTGTGTGTGTGGGTGTGGGTGTGGGTGTGGGTGTGCACATGCATGTGCTGTTTCATCTCTATTACATGACAGGTCCGTTGATCATCACATTTTTCAAATGTAATTCTTAGCATCATGAATATAACCTTTCTTTTTATTTTCAAAAATCAGCACAAGATGACATTCCTTCGAGCTAATCCAAAGTACTGCTATGCCGAAGCTCACTTCATGCAGAGCAACAATACCTTTTTTTTTGGCACTTCTCACTTGTTGTTTTCTGGACCATTTACTGAAAGAATGAATGGAAAGTTTGCCAAGACTTGTATAAAGGTAATATGGGGCTTTATTATGGTTTAAAGACTATGAAGATTGGTTTCTTTGGTTACTTTAAGTGCAAACCATGCAAGTTTACACATGTATCTGTGCCTCACCATATTTATGATTTCTTGAAAATTTAGTTGCTTGCATGTTCCCTGCCTTTCCAAGCTTGAAATCAAGTTAGACTTTGACAAATATGTCTCAACTCCAATTTCATTTGCTAGATAATCACAATCACAGCTGTTCTCTATGAATTATTCTAAAGCGCGTTTTCCTTTCACTGCAGTAGGCTCAGAGATGTGGATCATGATTTATCCGATAGTAGTTACTATTATTTTTTACGATTGTTGGATTTGGGACCGCTAAACAAACCAAAACAATATTGAAACACTAATTGTAGCTATGATAGAGTCACATGCTCGGTTTGTTCAAAGTGTAATATAAAATTCTTTGAAAAGCTCTTTCATAAAGTAGCAAAGAACTTAGATATCATCTAAAACTGAATCTACTTTCTCAATTTCATTATCAATATTTTGTTGGGCAAGTGAAATGAAACATTGTTTTTGTGATCAATCAATCTGTCGAGACAAATTCTCTATTTCGAGAGTAGGTTCATTGTTTTGATGGATTGATCTTATTATGTGATTCCTCTAGGTCATATTTGAAAAAAAGGAAGTTCTAGTTTACAATGTTTTCTTGGTTCTATGGAGGCTAATTTTTGGTGCATTAAAGAATAATGCTGATCTTGAAATAAATTTTGAAGTTTTAGTTGACTTGGCAGTTTTTGATATGTATGGGTAATCTTTTGAGAAAATAAGTTGGATGGCTTTCGGTGTCCATGGATAAGGTTGTTAACCTAATATTAATATAATTGTAATATATTGGTTACCGTCGTAGGAAGTTTTAGTTGACTTGGCAGTTTTTAATATAATTGTAATAGATTGGTTCCCGTCGTAGGAAGGATACGGTGTTCAAACCTATAAGAATTGATAAAAGATGTGTATATGTAATATCTCTCTTGAACTCATATTGGGTTATATACAAGAAGTTTGCTAGGTACGAAGTTGAGTGTGAGATATTCAGTGTTTGTCCAATCTATAACCTTAATAAATACATAAGGTAAAGAAATTTATCTTGTTTTGTGATCATGGTGAACTAAGTTATTGTCAATCTGTGTATTTGGTTCACTTGTGAATGAACGGATTGTTCGCAACTTGGACAAAATTCTGGTTACTGCAGAAGGTCAGTGTGGCAATGAGCACCTCAAAATTCACATGAAGCATGGTTGAAGCCAAATAACCTTAGTAGTAGTGACAACAATGTTACCAATAATCAGCATTAGCTGTAGATGACAAATAATATCATGAGACTCCAAGATATGAAGGTTTTCATTTATTAACCAAAAGTAGACAATGATCACTGAGCAAATGATGATTGTAACATTGCCTGAAACTTTCAACATCAAAAGAATTTCATCTTTAAAATGAGGAGATGGAATGAAGAAACAATGCACCCATTATGGTCAAAGGTCCACCAGCTGCTTGCCTAGGTGCTTGAGAATGACGATTTGAAACCCCAGAATATCTCAATGATAGGTAGGTGTGGTACGTTTAGCCCTGTCTTGTTTCACCTATTCTTTTAGAGCTTCGTTAGGTTTATTTGATGTTGATTTTGGTATTCTGGAACCCTTGTAAATAAAGGGCCACTATAGGATTACCAAACATATGTCTATGAAGATCTACTTGCTGAAGCACTTCCATGGAAGTGCTCTTCTGAAACATCTTTAGCAATAGCAAAAACAGAAGGAACTATAAGAGAATATCTGTTGGAAAATAAAGAGATGGATGAATGATTAAGATGATCTGCTCTATCCATTGAGCTTGGAAACCACCACAATGAGGAGGTGGGGAGTGGGCTTGGATGCTAAGTTGAGGACTTCAAATGATAAAGTGGGGACTAAAAAGGGGGAATATGAAAATGCGAGTCTGATGGAAGATGCATTCTTTCAGTTGATCTGCTATCTGTAGGGGAGCTTGAAACCAAAATCTTTTTGTGGAGGGGTCTTGTGATAACCTTTGCTATATTTTCTCTCTTTCTCTCTAACTTTTTGCATTAGAATGCATCATCCACCAATTTCTGGTTTCCTTCCATTATGGCTCCAGGTACTCGCTGCATTCTCACCAATTGCATCATCTTGTCACATTAGGTACAGTCACCATGGTTCAACTGCATTTACTCTGGTGCCTGTTGAAGTTCAGCTACTTTTTATTGCACTTGTCAGTGTCTTCATAACATTTCATGTGGCATGTTTTCCTTTGATTTTCATCTAAAATTGCTCCCTTTGCCCGTTTTAGTAGTCGCAGTTCATGTTGGCCCATCTTGTCAAATGGCTCAGAAGATTTGCATGGAAAGCTCTTTTTGAAAATTATGTTTATTGTAGATACCCAAATAACACTTACTGGATACAATTTTTGCATGTGAAAATAGAATTCCAGATCTCAACAATCTTAGACTTACACCAGCCTACACTTTATTGGTGATCTTTTCTTACATGGTCTTCCTTGTCCCTTACCATTGCTACATGAGAGCATATACTAGACATCTTTTCCCTTGAGGCACGGATGATGCACTATACTCCCTGCAGATGAAAAAGGGGTAACCAACTTGCCTTGGCCTTTACCAGAGCACATAAAGGCTGGTGGCTACATGCTTGTGCTGAAAGCTGAATCAGTTGTTTGCAACATTCAAGTAACTTTCATCAGTTAATGCACCAAATGCATGCATGCAACTGTACCATTACGTATCAGGTTTTGTAGAGAAAACCCCAGGCGTCCTCCATGTTTTGATGTTGCTCGGGTTGTCAATTACATTCTTTATGTTGACCTCCAGATGAGTGTTAAAATATGTCAGTTGCCACTACATCATCATACCAATTGCAAAAATTGATTTGGTAGTTTAGCTTCATATACGTCTATAAGGTGAATCAATCTGTAGACATTCTCCATGTTCAACAATCATGTTCACAAGATCAAACACAAGGAAATATTCTCTTTAAATATGTGTACACATTATCAGTAAGACATTTTCCAAGGCAGCCTTCTTATTAGACATTGCTTGGGACATGAATTACATGTTTTATGTCGACTGCCAGATGAGTGTTAAAATATCGGTTGCCTCTACATCATCATACCAAGCACTCAAGTTGGCCCACTATTAAAGCTTCGTGTACCTCTGTCAGTGTCAGGTGAATCGATCTGTTGATGTTCAGCTATCATCATCATGGATTGAACACTAGGAATATTCTCTTTAAATATATGCAATACACGAATTGATAATGCTTCTATTATGTACTCAATTTCTGGATATGGCCCACACTTGGAGAAGGTTCCTCATTTGTGATGGTGACAAAAATTATGATGTCCACAGTATGATATTAAGAAATCCTTGAATTTTTCACATCCTTTGAATAAATTATTCTTGTTATCAAAGGGTTCACAAATTATTTTGTAAATGATGAATGCCATGAGAAATCATTAATTATTTGGCAGTTATTCCTTAAGCATTTGGTTGAAATATTTTCTTGTTGGTTTTGCATCATCATTCATTTTATCTGCATAGCTGACTTGTGTATAGTGATTTTTTAATGGTCTTTCTTGTCTTGTAGACATACTGACATGATAGTTTTTAATATATCAAGTACTTCTCCAAGTATTGATGAATTTTCTTCATTTTTCTGAGTTTCTCTGTCTCAGTTTAATCATAACCTTTGTTGTTTAGTTGTATGTTAACGGGAATAAGGGGGAAAGGATTCCACCTAGAAAGAAAAATCCAGTTATTTGGATGGCAATCATAATTACAATTTTCTCATGACTGTTAGAAACTTCTCAAATTATTTACATATTTCCATAATTTTTTCGAATACTAAACTATTCCTGAATGACTCAGTAATTTATAAATAATCATTTTTTTTTTTCTGTTTTTCCCTCTAGGCCAAATCAACCCCAAACAACAATGGCTTCCATGCATAAGATGCTCCAAATATGACCATGGAGAACATTGTTTCATAAGAATCTGAGTTGAATCAATAGATGTTACTTGTTTCATGCATTGGCGTGTCAGCGGCAAATGGTACATGTTAGTTTGGTGCTTCATGCAATAATTTACGAGCAGCAGATTGGAGCTCCTAATGGGTCACGTGTTTGGAATCCTGAGTTGGGAGATGTATTTTTATCAATTTGTCATCTATCAGATCTTGAACTGATAAGCGGCTTCTTATCATGGCTCATTGTGGGGAGTTCGTTGCTGTATTTTTTGGGTTTTCAACCTGACCTACATTGCATGGTAGAGGAGCAAAAAGCACTTTGTTCATGAGTTTTAAGCAATATCTTTTTTATGAACCAAAGACTTCATGATGGAGCAGAAGTGATGATGAGATTTTTAGCTGCTGCTTCACCTATATGATTGAAAGGCCTCAGCGATTCTCTGAGTATGTTATCAGCTGGAAGGGAGTGTAATTGCGGGGGTTTTTGGCTGCTGGCTGTTGTCCCCCTCTACTCGTTACCACCCATAAATGGAGTTTTCATCTCAACTGAGTTCTCCACCGAGATGCTGATATGTACTGCTGCAGCACCACCTGACATGATGTTATTAAACATTGCCTGTTACCATCAATGCTGATAAAAAGATTTATCTGAAGATATTGGCCAGAATGATATTAAATATTGAGAGACTTTTTTTTCTTGTACGATCTAACAATGGAGTTTTAAGCACTTGATCAGTTTTTACGGTGTTGACATTGTTCAGGATACTTAGCATGGTCATTTGATTTTGGCTTTAGCTTTAACAGACATCAATGGCAATCTCCATCTCACATAGAGTTGGTCAACAAATGATGCGGAAAAAATAAATTTGTTCGAAGAAAAGCGCACAGAGAGTTGGTCAACAACGCAGGATGAGGGGAAAAAACCAGAAATTTTCCACTAAGTTTGCTTGTAGTCTCTCTGGTCATTTTTTTTTTTCGGTACGGAGCCTCTGTGGTCTTTATCCACCAAAATCCGACGGGCTAAAAGGGGGAGCCGTTAACGATGGTGGGTAGTATCTCGGGTTTTTCCCTTCGAGCAGCAGCAAAAATAAAAGATTTCCTTCTAGAATCTGGGGAACAGTTATCGTATGAGAATTCCCTCGGGAAAAGGCTATACGGTCAACAGGTCAGTCATTTGTCCGTGTATTGCACGCTTCCGTAATGATACTCCTCTTAATTAGCATGATTAATTGATGGTTATGATTGACAAAACAATGTCCTGTAGAAATCGATTTTGCTAGAGGAAAAGCTTTTGCTGTAGTTAAATATTTTTTTTTCTACGAATATATTTTTTTGACATAAAAATATATTTTTTTGAAACTGTCATTCAAAAAAAAATTACTCATTTTTATTTATCATTAAGTATTAATATTTTTCATTGTGTATATGTATATAAATAAGGTAACATTTACCAAATCAATTAAGTTTTAGGCTAGGCATATAAAAAAAAGAGTTTAAATTTCTATGGTAATTATACTATTCACGATAGAAAAATAGGATTAAAATTTTTTATTGTGAATAGTTAATGGATAGGGAAAAAATACTATTCTTTGCTTAATAAGAATAAGAATCTAATATACAGAAAACTCATTGATGGTTATGATTGACAAAACAGACTCTCTAAGGTTCTCTAAAGCCTTATAACTAAAGAGCCTCCCAATGTGATAGCCAGTGTGTGGCCGGGAACTGTTTTTCCATGAACTCTTCAGCTTATTTAAAGAAATTTTTTTTTTCCCAATAACTACAAATCTTTCCAAACAAAAAAGAGAAAAAAAATATAGATCTTTAAACTTTTGCTATGATAGAGTTGACAATGTTTATAAGATTTGCAGAAGTAATTTATGCAAAATGATGACCTTTAAATTTTGTCTAACGATATACTATTGGTATACATGATCTAATGATTGAGATATCCTGCTAATAAACTTCAAAATCAGGGCTTGTGCTGCATGAAGAATTCAAACCTAGATACCTATCCACATTCCATGGATGGCCGTTACAGATTTAATTCAAAATTTCTTCTAGTTGAAGTTCTAAATATTAAAAATTTAAATTCTTTCGAAAATCTCTCTTCAGATCAGAAACTCAAGAAACAAATATTGGCACCGTGCACCTCTTGATAATCAGTATTAATCACCTCACAGCTCTACAAACTCCATTACAAAGTTATTTTAGTGTCACTGTATCAGAATGACACTACAATGGACCGTGCAATAAAAGGCTCCAACCACTCTTGGAACTAATTGCATGAGAGTCCTTCCTGTTGATGTTATGTACATTCTTTGCTTCTTATATCTCATGACCGCTAATAAATTGAATCCAGAATCTGTGATTGCCGAGCGGAGCAATAAGACCACACGTTATTGTTGTTGTTATTATTCTTATTATTCCTCATTATTATTGTAAATTTTTAAATGGACTGTCTAAAAGGTCCAATGATCGCTGCGCTTCCGACCTTTTCCCACATTTGCTTGGCCCCTCACACATCAGCAGAGACGGTGGTTACTTTCCGACGTAAGATAGTTGAATTTTTCTGGAATCCTGTTGAACTAATGGCTTGCTATCCATTTCATAATATGTTCTCCCCTCATCATCCCAAGGAGAATGGATGAGCCAAATGCACATACCCCAAAAGATGATGCCATGCAGCGCACAAAATTTTGCCCTGCATCCAAACATCATGACACGTTGGGTCCACAGGAGATTGCAGGAGCATCAAAAACTTTTGGTGACACCTTAATTAACATAACTTATAATATGTGTATACACACACAAATTTTGATTAGATAATTTTTGAATAAAAGATAAACACAACCAAAATAACAACATCATTCTACTAGTATCACTTGCGACCCTCCTTCGTGGGTGAGAAAAAGGCTTGAAACGTGTTGACTCGTGGCCGTTGAATTTTAGGTGTTCAAGGTTTTGGTTCGGTGGACACGTATCTAATTGGCCTCGATTTCATGGGGAGCAACGTCTTGCATTCGTAGCCCTCTAACGTGGAACCGTTTCTTTTCGTTTGCTTTTCTCATACGGAAATGGCAAAAATGGCAATGGATAAGTAGTGTAACGCCTCCTGACCCTGAGAAAGAGTAGGTAGGTGGCAGGCAGCTTTGTTGTACCATAACTGTTGCGGCTCGGGCCGTGGCGGCCGAGCCGGTTCAGATTCAAAATAGAACCAGTGTCGGTGCAATCACGGAATGAAACATGGAAAGGGATACTGGTCGGCACTAGGGTTTCGAACTCCTTGAAGGAAGTGCCGTTGTCCTCATCCTCTTCCACTTTTTGACTCCGCCACCCCTCCAAGTGTTCAATTCTATCTATATCCAACCAATTATATGTCACACCGGCAAACTAACTTGACTTCAAAGGCCCGGGATCGATGTTAGATAAAATGATAGGGGCCAGGCCACATCCTCTATATAAACAGCCCCCAATCCTTTCCCTAAAGCTATCTTCTTCACTCAGCTGAGCTTAGGTAGCCATGGTTTCCCCAGAAGTCATCCGGACCGCGGTCGGGATTCTAGGTGGGTCGAGTAGTTGACATTTGTTTTGATATATATTAGCAGTAGGTTATTTCGTTTTCTGTTCAACTAGATGATGTTGAATATTCTTGGATGGTTACCTGCTTCAGTTCCCATCTTAGACCTCCACAATGATGAGACCTTCGATGTGTTCATGTGATTTGATGGATATAAGTTCCATTCGGAACAAATCGTTGGTACCACATTTATGTCCTTTTCACACGTGGTTTCATTTCTTTACAAAAATGATACCATGATGCCATTACATCTAACAATAAGCGAAGTTTCATCCAGTAATGCTGCTAGTTCTTTGTCTCACCATTTCCATGTACAAATCGTCTATTACTTTCTACTTAAGAGTTTGAAACTGATAGTTTCCTTTTTCTTTCCTTTTGGTATGCGTGTTGGTGCAGGAAATGCCATTGCACTAGGGTTGTTCTTGTCCCCAGTGTAAGCATCGCTCTTTTTGGAAGTTGTCACGCTTGATTAGTCTTCAATATATACATGTGAGGAGTTTTTTTTATTTCAAGATTGATTTGGATTTCTCTATTTGGATCACAGGCCAACTTTCATGAGAATACGGAAGAAGGGTTCGGTGGAGGAATTCTCACCATTCCCATACCTAGCCACCCTCCTCAACTGCATGATGTGGGTGGTGTATGGGCTGCCCATGGTGCACCCCCATAGCATCCTGGTCATAACCATTAATGGGTCAGGAGTTATCATAGAGCTCTCCTTCGTGCTTTTCTTCCTCCTCTACTCCCAGGGGAGGAAGAGATTCTTGGTGCTTGCGATGCTGCTCGCTGAGATCGCCGTCGTCGGCATCGTCACCCTGCTTGTACTGACACTTGCCCACACATATGACCGTCGCTCCTTGATCGTTGGCGTTGTCTGCGTCTTCTTGTGTGCCATGATGTATGCTTCTCCCTTATCCGTCATGGTATGTGTCCAGGACCGTCTCTCTCCTTTTTTTTTTTTTTTTTGGTAAAACTCTCTCTCTCTCTCTCTTTTTTCCTTATCAACAAGACCAGCTCCCTCATTATTACGTATGCTCGTTCTCGTAACCACCATCACCATGACCATTGTGATGTTATATGCTTTGTTTCTATGTCTTGCATCAAGAAGAACTTGTCTTCATGATTGCTACGTGTCCATGTGCATGCATAGAAAGCCTGTATGTGTTGGCATGCATGCAGGATCTTGGAATATATGTAGCGAGTGCTATGGGTGGGATGATGCATGCATTTATGTGCATTTACATGGCTCTCGTCTTTGGTTGGCAGAAAATGGTGATTCAGACAAGGAGCGTGGAATTCATGCCTCTCTTTCTCTCGCTGGCCTCTTTCTTCAACGGCACTTGCTGGACAGCCTATGCTCTCATCCGTTTCGACCCATACATCATTGTAAGCTTCTCTCTCTCTCTCTCTCTCGGTCCAAGCTTCCACGACAAGTTTGGAGCGGCCTACGTGTCAGAGAAGCTTAAATGCTACAAGTAAGGTCATTAATAAAATTGGAACGGGTCATGCTGGGTCTTGCATGTGTGGCATGAGTTTGTTTCGATGTGGCGTTGAGGTCTGAGTCAGTTTGCATTTGGATTTAGTCTAGTTTCAGTCAGGCTCAAATTGTGTCTGAGCTCTGAATTATACCATATGTATCCGCCAGAGTAAACATCCTTCACCTTGTTAGAACACCTTAATTTAGGTTTTTGAGACTGATTAATCTTGATGGTGTGGACATTCCATTGACAAGGTTGAGGTCAACTGGCTTAGTTGCACCTTAACGTCGGTCCTTTTGAGGGTAAAAAATTCATCTAAAAATTTATATTTTTTTGAATAAGTATTTTTCAAACAACATTTACGCAAAAAAATAATTTATTTATATTATTTTATATATTAAAAAATGACTCAAAAATCTATTACCATGTTCTTTTATATTACTAGTTTTCTAGATAAATTGCTAAAATCAATCCATATTTTCATAATACCCTTTATCATATAAATATTATTATATATAATAGTATAATATAATACAATATATTATTATAATAATATAATATATTATATTATTTTAATATCTTATATTAATATAATATTTATTATATAATATTATTATAGTATTATATAATATTATTATAATATAATATAATATATTGTTATATTATTA
This sequence comes from Elaeis guineensis, assembly GCF_000442705.2. Taxonomy (NCBI): domain Eukaryota; kingdom Viridiplantae; phylum Streptophyta; class Magnoliopsida; order Arecales; family Arecaceae; genus Elaeis; species Elaeis guineensis. The sequence goes on from NC_025995.2 coordinate 111,108,063, forward strand.
TATCATAATATATTATATTATTATATATTATTATAATATATTGTAATATGTTATTATATCTTAGTTTTTACGTAATTTGTTTGTGAGATTTGATTTTTTGTGTTTTATTATATTAATATAATATAATATAATATAATATATTATTATTATAGTACTATATTATATTATATTATATTAATATTATTATAAGATTAAGGGCATATTAGGAATGAATTAAAATGGCTATTTTTTAAGTTGATGGGACAATGATTTAGCTACCTCCTAGATGGATAAGATTTTTTTTTCATTTCATGGATAAATATTATCTATTAAAAAATAAATTATTTATCTTGAAAAATGTGAGAATATGGATAAGTTGATCAATAAAAAAGTTGACAAACTTTTTCATATTATTTATCCATAAAGAATAAGCCCTTACTATTATGCCCGATAAGACTATCTATGACAAAAGATGCAGGCACGCAATTCTTGAATAGAGAGGCAATACAAAAGAACCATTGTTATCTTAGATTGCTGATACATTGCGTCAGTCCCATCCCTAAGCCATTTTCTATTTGAGGATGGACTTGGCATGATATTTCTTCTTTCTTGAAGTTGAAGATAACAAAATTTCTGGAATCAAAATATACCATACATTTTTCACCCTACATCCAATTTATTGGAAAAAAAAAAAACTCGCTTAGAATATTTATTTATGGCTTATAAAAATCAATCAAATATCAAACCATAAGGCCACCTCTCATGCATTCTAAGCCAGCAGCTTAGCTACTATAAACAGATGGTAGTTTGCTGGCTAATGTATTCATTCTGATGTTCATGTCGCATTGGAGCATGAAACTTTCTTAGGTTAATCTTGCACATCATTGAGCAGTGAAACGATATATATTTGAACTCTCACATTGCTGGACAGATTCCAAATGCCCTTGGAGTAATCTTTGCGGTGGCACAATTGATATTGCATGTGGTGTACCGCAAGTCCACCAAGGAACAGTTAGAGGCGAAGAAGGCGGCCCCGGCAGCAGATATGGGATTGGCCGAGGTGGTGGTGGTGAAAGAAGAGACAAGCAAGATGAGCAATGCATCTTCTAATGGCTTCTAATTTTTTTTTTTTGATGTAACTAATGGCTACTTATTAGGTGAAATATGTGAGATGTCATAAGGGCTTTACGCCTTTGTAATGGTATAAACCCCGTCCCGAAGGGATTAGGGATATTTCCTCTTCCTAATTTCAACATCGGTCGCAAGCGCCATGTTAGACTTGGCATCCATGTTTGGAAAGTCGTGCAAAATTTCATGTATGCTTTTTATCTTTCATCAAAAAAATTGTATGTTCTTCATTTTCCAGCCAGCCAACCATAGCAAGAGGTTTGTTCAAATATAGGTTAGATCGATCGGCTCCTTTTGGGTCTCGACCTATGAGTCAATCTCGATACAACCAAATCGGACCGAACCCACACCTGACCGTCCTCTGATGTATCTCTATCTGCCATCAAGAAAATAAGAGTGATATGCATCTTGGTATAAATGATAATAATCACTGATGCAAAAATGTTCTTGGCAAAAACTATTCTTCAAACATAAAACTTTATTATAATTATGAGCTTGTCTGAAATAAAGTTGACAATGGGCCATCGGCAACTATTTGTGGAAAAATTCAGAAGCCAGGCCATCGAATGCTTGAAATATGATGATGATGATGAAGATCCTGTAATGAGTTCGGATCTAAACTGGAGAGAATCTAGACCAATAGTTACAATATCATAAAAGAAAATGAGAATATACACCTCATTTTTAGAGGAAACTTATATCACATAAGTTCATATCCTATAGAAGTAATTTATCCAAACTCTCTTTAATTTTAGGTTAAGCTAAAGAGATAGTCCCACAATCATGATTGTTCTTGTATCCTACAATAGTTTGTGAATACATGGATCCCACGGTATTGCATGGCAAGTTATTTCATGCACAATACGGGATCCACACAGTTAGGATTATTGGCACATAATATTTCATGTTTTTTAAAATAGAATGCAGCCTTGAAACAAGGTGTAATAGTTAGTTAATGTCTAGCAATGAGAATAACCAATGCAATCCACATATAACTAAACATGCAAATCTCAAACTTCATTATGCATTACTCTCATCCCCCCAACTAAAATTTTCAATTTCCAATTCCGTTTGCACCTCAACTCTACTTTATTTTGTAACCTACGCTGATGTTTATAATTGATGAGGTAACTAACTTGCAGAGTAGATTATATCTTAGCAGTTGCACTCGTCCTCTATCCGGAAGCAGGTTTTGGACTCACACCTTAGGACACGTCAACCCCGCGCGCACACGCAAAAAAAAGAAGCAAAAAACCTACTCTCTTAGAAGGATTAGGGCAGAGCTAACATGAAAACAGGCCGGGCTGGCCCAGAAGTACAATGAGGCCCAACATCCCTGAACTTAAATGGTATGCGCCGTCTTGAAAGCATTTAACACGGGCTGGATTAGCGGGCTTGAGATATCCTCCTTGCGCTCGCGAAGGAACCGCCCGACAGCGGACGCGAGCCGCTGCCAAATACGATGGCCGCTTCTCTCCTCCATCTCCCGTCCCCTTCTCTCTCGCTACGGAGGTATGCTTTGATAATTCTTTCTTCTAGGGTTTTCACATCTATCTAGCCTGCTCACGATCTGTTTCATGGCCTCGGAGTTGAAGAGTGGCTGGGTACCTCGCACTGCTCACAATCTGTTTGTTGAAACGTCGACTTGACAACAATATGCCAATCTCTTATGCAAACTCTGGTGACAGTCTTGCAGTTTTTCCACGAAGAATTGAGTTCGATTCCGACATCATTGCGAGGCCTGGATTGCTGTGCTTTTCTGCGAAAGGGTTCTTGAAGCTACGCTATGCTCTAGAAGAAGATTATCTTTCTTGCAGTCCGGAGAATTTGCCGAGGTGGGAAATGTAGCTACTTTGGAATTTGCTCGACAGAGAGGTCACGTACGAATAAATAAATTTTGGTGGCCTTTTCAAATTAGAAGCACCTGCTTCCTGATTTCTTGTGATATGCTTGTTATTTTTGGAAGAAAAAAAGGGGATTATCAAATGAAATAGCATCCCCGACCCCCTGATTTAAGTTCTAAGTCGAGGATTCTACTTAAATAACTGCGGTACTACTTATTAAAGCAAGATCTGTGCTTGAAAGAGAAGCTCTTGGTGACTCAGGAGTTCATTTAAGGGTTTCTCTAATTCCAGGGATGTTATAGTTAGTTTTTTAATGAATCATTTAAAATTTAATCCGGGTTGATTCATTAATTCTTTCATTTTTCCTATGTGATATAACAGTTCCAGTCACGTATACTTTGTATTTGGGACTAACAAGTACTCTATAAATTAATTATTTGCAGTTCAAAGATGCTTGATAAATCAAACGCTGATATGGATGATATGGAGGACTTTGAGAGACAGATTCAAGATTTCTTTATTGAAGTCAGAACCAAGCTTGAAATGGGAAATAAAGAGGATGCCGTAGACTTACTTCAAGCAAATTATGAAGTGGTCAAGGAGCAGATCGATGAAGGTGCTAAAGGTGTAGAGCAAGCTGCTATTCTAGATGTTATAGCTTTGGGATACACGGGTGTAGGCAACCTTAAGGTTGTTGAGCATCTACTTGATATGGTAATTTTGTTGACACTGGATTGCATATGGTTCAAAGCTGTTCTTCATTAGCAGTTTGAGATAAATTTTCTTGTTAAGAAATAAGAAATATAAAAGCATGCAGATTAACAATTCACACTTGTAACGTATGTGATATGCATATAACTACACAGACATATACCTAATAATTTGAGTGGGAGAGAACTCAAAGTGTCATATATGTCAAGAGTCTAAAGTTTTCTAGGATAGCCAGTGTGCATTAGTTTTTCATATATCCTAAAACATACCAAACATTACAATTTATACATTGAAAAAGTGATCTCTTCAAAACCAGTGTAATTCATTTAAACATCATTTGTTACTTGCATTCTGAAGATTTCTGCCATTCCAGAGATACTCTATTTGATAGCATTTCTTATTTTTTATGCAATGCTGATATATTTCTACATGTTTTTGTGAATAACAGTTGAACAACATAGTCTGTGCTCTGCGTGATGACAATCCACTAGTGGATTCAATACTAATACATATGGGAAGTATGTTCACAACTTTGGGGAAGTTTGAGGATGCTATTCTTGTATACCAAAGAGGTCTCAAAATTCTTGAGAGAGAGTTTGGTGAGTACAGATTCTGTAACTGTTTCTGTAATATATTGCACAGTGGTTTTGAGCGCATGATAGTTTATATATTTGCAGTGGAGCATGAGGTGCTTTTACGGTCTTAGTTGCTAGTGTATAAATATAACTACCATTTTGGTTGACATTTAACAATAGGAGACCCTACTAAATAGGTCCCAAGAAGTTTGTGTGATGAACAGCGAGCAATATATATTGACCGATCAGGACAATTGCTTTGAAATTATAGCCCAGTTTCTAAGAGTATGTTATTTGTTCGACCATGATATATGGAGATTGCTATGTTGTTTATGTACTTGAACACAGTGACAAGGTTTAAGAATTTTTGAATCTCACACAATAAAATTTGCCACCACTATCTATATGGAGTGAGAAAATATCAAGTGAGTAACATTACTATGAGCTTTGCTGGAAATATAACGATAAGCCTTTGAATTTAGTATATTTTGTTCAGGTGTTGAAATCCTTGCCTTAGAGTTTTGTAGGAAATCCAAGAGTGTGTAGAACTTTGGGACTGATCTAACAAGACTATATTCACTTCTTCATAACATGAATTAGGGGATAAATGAATAAATGATTTTCATTGAAAGTTCAATAACTCAATCAATTTTAACACGATGTAACAATTATTTCATAGAAATTGCTACAAGCATTCTATATCTCCACTCTGCTCCTCCATCAATGTGGCTGCTTCTACTTAGACCTATGCCAAAACATTATAATTACTCATAAAGGAAACTTGGAATGAGGATATGCAGCAGGTCATTAGCTGTAATGATGGAGAAGGTTGAATGGAGAAGTGAAACTAGAGGACAGAAGGTGATGGATGAAATGGAGGGAAGAGCAAGTTTGATGCTGACGTGGAGGTGGTGGAGATGAAGAGGATAAAGGTAAAAAAAAATAAAGGGTGACAGTAATTGTCAAGGAATGAAGAGAGCTATGGCAACAATATGGGAATAAAGAAGGATAATAATGATAGACAGGAGCATAAAAGAATGGTTTTGGAGCTGGTGGCATCCAAATTGTACTTTTTTTTCTGCATGGTTATTCTTGGGGGATTTTGGGAGGAGGGGCAGGGGAAGGGGCTGTGGCTGCAGGGGTGGTAGATAAAGGTCAGCTTTAACATATCAGTTGATGTTGAACTTGATGTCTTGGTACATGATTTTGGAAACAATGGCATTCTAGAAAATAGTTTTGGCACTTATTATAAGCCATTATGACATGTAAAACTAAATTATCAGAATCCCTTCGAGTGCCTACTTTTCTAGCATTCAGTGGTTAAATTGATTGAAGTATGCATGCAACACAGTTTCTCAAAAAAGAAGCACCATAGACATGCCATAGTTAATTGCCTTCCCATCTAGTTTGTTGCATTATTTCTTCTATATTTTTCTTTGAAAATTTTACATATGCAAGTCATATAAAGAATTATATTCATCATAATTCATTATATATGTGCATGTTATAAGATATGGTGTTGATTTAGGCTGACTATCTCTTGTTGTGTAACATAAAATACCAAGCATTAAGGATGATGGTTACAGATCAAGCTAATCATTTAAATTTGTTATTTTCATTTGTTTGGTTAAAAAGAGTGTCTAACACAGCAAAATTTTGTAGGAAACAACAGTCCTTTCCTTATAACACCACTTATGGGGATGGCAAAAGTCTTTAGGTCAATTGGAAAGGTCACTAAAGCCATAACAATTTATCACCGGGCTGTTGATATTTTGGAGAAGAACAGAGGAGCAAAAAGCGAGGAGCTTGTGATACCTTTATTTGCCCTTGGCAATCTTTTTATCAGTGAAGGAAAGGCAACAGATGCTGAAACTTGCTTTAGCAGGTAATATCTTTCAGCATATTTTCAGACCATTCACAAGCCTCAAATTGATGTATTTGTCTAATTTTGTGAAAGCTATAATATGCATTAATCACAAATGAATATTAATATATGCTTTACATATATCATTTCCTTTTAGTATACAATTTTTGCTTCTATTTATTGGTTTTACAATATTTTGGTGTCATTCTCCATTGATAGATCTTCAGTAATATGTTTCTTTTGCAGTTCTTATTGCAAGCCACTTTTTTTGGCTGCCTGGATACAAAACAGTTTGTTCTTCATTGCAAAACTATCATGCTGATACACCTAGTTATTTGTAGTCCTGCTTTTATTATGAATATGTTTGATCTTCTGATAGGTTGTCTATGAGCTTGCTTAAACTCAGTCAATCGCCTTAGCCAGCTCCATCATCAACTATGACTCCATAGTGTGAAAAGAGAATTTACTTAAAGAATCTCTTCTAGAGAAATAGAGTATCATTATAATTTGTCATTTCTCACATTAGTAATTGGAAATATGTTACAGTTTTTTTAAGAAAAAACTGCATTTGCAATTCTTCTTTCGTTAATTAGCGAAATTAAATCTGCACATAGCATACACCATGACAACTTTAATAAATCAGTAGGAAGACATTCATGATGGTGAGATAAATGCTGGATTTGCTTATGGATGGTGCTCAGGTGGGCTAGGGCATAAAGTTAACATCTAAAGACCAAGTTTATGAGCATGCATAGAAGTTGAGCTGCAATTACAATCAGTATTCGTACTCTATCATTTTGGCAGCTTGACTGGAAAATACAAATGGATAATTATAGATGATTGTTTCTAGAAACTTAAGTGTAGTGGATGATGCAAATACGTGCCTTGAAAGAAAAGAAACAAAGAAAGAAAAAAAATGCTAACAGAAGCTTCTTATGTCGAAGGATGTGGCCTTGGATAGGAATGGGTGTAAAGACATTATCTGTGAAGATGGTAGATCAACACATTATTGTAGCTGGGGTCTTTAATATGTATTACAATTGAGAAGTATTTTGATTTTGAAAAAAATTTGAAGTTCATGGTTGGTTGTGCCCCATTGACAGACACTATTCATGGGGCATTTCTCACAGTTTATAGCTTTGGATAATCAATTTATCATGTTCTCCACTTGTCAGATGGAGAATCAATCATGATTCACCTAATAAGTTGGTCCTCTTTTAGATCCTTCCAAGGTTGAAGAAGTCAGTCCAAGGAACTTTCCTAAATTGTGAGGCATGGTTTCCTACCACAAAAATCCCACACTGCAGAGCCAAGGGCTGGCAGAATATTTCCTCCTAAAATTTCTCTACAAGCAAGTGGCTTCCAGTTGAGAGATCTCTAATTTTGGCTACCTGTAATAGCAAGTAATAGTCCTGAATTTATACATCTTTCTGGTCTTAGTGGATAATTAGAAGTCACTGCTCTTTGTACATTCATCATACCAATTTCTTTGTCGTGCACTTCACTCTGTGCTTATTTTTTAGTATTTAGAAGTGATTTTTTTTTTCCCCTCTTCTATTTCAAGGATTTTAGGCATATATAAAAAAATATATGGAGAAGATGATGGGAGGAGTGGAATGGCTATGTGTTCTTTGGCACATGCTCTTTGTGCAAACGGTAACTTCTGCCATGCTCTGTGTAGCAACAGTAGGCAAAAATTTAGAACTTTTCTTTACAGTCAACATAATCTTCTATGTGTGGAATTTTAGGAAGAATTACTGTTGACAGCTTCTGCTACATATTTCCTAAGAACTCTTAATTTTACAGGAAGCGTGCAGGAGGCTATTCATACATATAAAAGAGGTCTTCAAGTTGTAAGGGATTCTGAGTTTATGAATTTAGATGATGATGTTCTGGAAAAAATGATGATTGATTTGGCAGAGTTGCTCCATGTTACCGGAAGGTAAATTTTATACCTCCTTGTTGCATCAGATTATGTGCAATATGTATAAATCAATGACAGTATAGTTATTAGTAGAATATGATCTTGTCCATGTGTTCTATACTCTGTTACAGCATATGCACTGGATAGTTTTTATTTACGAATTTCTATGGGGATTGATTTGCTTTTTCATGATACCGTTTTATTGATTTGTCCTGCATGCATTTGGCCTACGATTCCCTTGTTTTGCATATTTGTTTTCAGAGATAATGGGCTTTCCAGTCAATTATTGAATCCCAAAATTGTCCAAGCATCTCAAGTTGACTTAAATTCCTGAACCACAACTCAGGAATTGAAGGGGCAAGCTGAATAATTATATCTTAGAAAAAGAGATCGGGAGGCTCCTTGCATGTCTCATGGTTCATTTGTTTCTGTCTCTGCATATCTTATGATACGATTTTGGAACAAGCGATCATAATCATAACTGGCAATGGTTATGAAAATTAATTTATGAACATATTAGCATTTGTCATAATTAACACAGTTAGCAGAGATGTTGGTTTTACTTTAGGAGATTTAGATATTGATAAAGTTTTTTGTTATTATGTGTATTTACGTACTCATGTAAAGGAAACTTCTTCCAAATAAAAGAATATGGCCTATGTGTTATTGCTTGGATCTTGGAGTGTCTTGTAGCACAAATTTAAAATTTCTCCTCAATTTAGTTGCACTTTGTCAGAAAAAGAAAACTAAAAGAAGAGACTGAACAATCTGCAGGTCAGCTGGTGCTATCCTTTTTCCCCTTAGTTGATTCAGCCATTCAGGTAAGGGCCCCTATGGGGTTCCTTATCCCACACGAGATCAAAGTAGCAAAGCAAAACTAGAACTAGAAGAACAAAATAAACCAGAAGCAAATTTAAACTAATAACTAGAAGCTAAAGCAAGTAAATAAGGCCAAGAGGCCCAAGACATTAAGAACTAAATCAAAGCTGAGGATAATCGGAAGGCCTCACACCTTCTCTTCCTGTTGGATCTTTTTTTGGGTACATCTTCCTGTTCAATCTTCACTCTTGCACCTCCAGTCTTCACGTGGTCTCAACAGAAGAACTCTGGCTTCTCACCAAAACCTCCTCCCAAACCATAAGCTCATATCATATGATCTTGTCCGTGTGTTCTATACTCTGTTACAGCATATGCACTGGATAGTTTTTATTTACGAATTTCTACAGAGATTGATTTGCTTTTTCATGATACCATTTTATTGATTTGTCCTGCATGCATTTGGCCTAGGATTCCCTTGTTTTGCATATTTGTTTTCAGATATAATGGGCTTTCCAGTTAATTGTTGAATCCCAAAATTGTCCAAGCAGTTCAAGTTGACTTAAATTCCTGAACCACAACTCAGGAATTGAAGAGGCAAGCTGAATAATGACATTTTAGAAAAAGAGACGAGGAGGCTTGTTGCATGTCTCATGGTTCATTTGTTTCTGTCTCTGCTTATCTTATGATATGATTTTGGAACAAGTGATCATAATTATAACTGGCAATGGTTAATTGATTTATGAATATATTAGCATTTGTCATAATTAACACAGTTAGCAGAGATGTTGGTTTTACTTTAGGAGATTTAGATATCGAGGAAGTTTTTTGTTATTATGTGTATTTACGTACTCATGTAAAGGAAACTTCTTCCAAATAAAAGAATATGGCCTATGTGTTATTGCTTGGACCTTGGAGTATCTTGTAGCACAAATTAAAATTTCTCCTCGATTTAGTTGCACTTTGTCAGAAAAAGAAAACTAAAAGAAGAGACTGAACAATCTGCAGGTCAGCTGGTGCTATCCTTTTTTCCCTTAACTTAGTTGCTTCAGGTAAGGGCCCCTCTGGGGTTCCTTATCCCACACGAGATCAAAGTAACAAAGCAAAACTAGAACTAGAAGAACAAAATAAACCAGAAGCAAATTTAAACTAATAACTAGAAGCTAAAGCAAGTAAATAAGGCCGAGGCCCAAGACATTAAGAACTAAATCAAAGCTGAGAATAATCAGAAGGCCTCACACCTCCTCTTCCTGTTGGATCTTTTTTTGAGTACATCTTCCTGTTCGAGTTTCAGTCTTGCACCTCCAGTCTTCACATGGTCTCAACAGAAGAACTCTGTCTTCTCACCAAAACCTCCCCCCAAACCATAAGCTCATACCACGGGGCCTCAAGTAGCTTCTCACCACTCAAGAATTTGAGAAGAATCTCAAGTGAAGATATTACTAATGCTTCAATGATCGATAAGAGTACATATGGGGATGGAGTATTTATAGGTTGAAATCCCTTTACATCAAAGGAAACTTATGGGAGCCTCCTAGAACTTGACCATAAATCAGGAACTAAAGTCTTAAGTCATCTCAACTAAAATACTTGATAAAAAAGTTCTTCTAGAACAATTTTTTCTCTCCATTCAAGAGAAGGTTGCCGTCAGAAGGCTTTGGATAACAATCTGTTGACTATCTGATACCTTCTAATGGTAAACTGCCTGCCATCAATCTTCTGTTCTTCATCTTCAACTCGGGCTTGGCTTTTGAATTTGGTGAAAATGCTCCATCAAATGGCTTCAGACAGCATGGATGCCTGAGCCTGTGTTGTAGCCCTTCTGGTAGCCTTCTAGAAGAATATCTTCTGATGGTGATATGGGTGCTGTCCAATTCTTCTGACGGTGAGATGTCCACCATCAGTTCATTTTGACAGCCTATAGGCTTCCATCGGATCATTCTAGGCATGCCTAGGTCTGGTATGACTCTGAGGTTCAGGAGTTGTCATCTTGAGTGCTAGGCATGCCTTGTGTTTGCATTATTAGTGTAATAATGTTCTAAAAATCACTAATATAATTGCAAAAGGTCATTTTGCTTTGTATGGCAAACAATGGACCAAAGTACATGAACAGAACTTGCCCAAGGTACATAATTAACTTATTTAAGGCCTGATAGGCTACTTTGATGATTGATTCTGTAAAATGATGAAAGGCAGAACCATCCCTACCTTTATGTTAGGAATCAAAGAATTGAGCTAAGTGAGTGATCATTCATCAGAGGCACTAAAAAATGCACAAGGCAACGGGATAGTGAATGGAGCAAGGTGCATTAGCAACCTGATTTACCACAGTTAAATGTTGACAAAATTATTTTTTAACCACTTTGGTTTAACCATTTAAATATTCAGACATCTGACGTGTCTGTTTTTTACAATCAGATAGCTTGGATCTATATCAGTGACAAGCTCTGCATGTTTTGGAGTTTCTCCACCTATCTTTTTAACATGAATGACACCAATCTCTCTCCCCTTTTTTATCTTGTGTGAGAATTGTACAGATCATGCAAAATTCTGCGGTCAAAGGTTTGGTCTTATGTACAAAATTATAGTGGAAAAACTCTTTTTGTAGGTTGAATTCTTTATATCAGCATTATATTTTGGAATTACACGTTAGCAAAATGTTCACATCTTCTAGGTTTGCTTGGCTTTGTCTTTCCTCAGGGAACAGGAGGGCAGAGAGCTACTTGAGGAATGTTTGCTGATCACTGAAAGGTACAAAGGGATGGAGCATCCTAGTTCAGTGACTCACGTACTGAATCTTGCGACCTCGCATTCTCGTTCAAAAAATTTTGTTGAGGCAGAGCGCTTGCTAAGGACATGTTTGCATATCATGTCCAAAACAGCGGGCCCAACTGATCGGTCCATCACGGTCCCAATGTTACACCTGGCAGTTACATTATACCATTTAAAACGAGATGAAGAAGCTGAAAGTCTTGCCACAGAAGTGTTGCACATCCGTGAAAATGCATATGGAAAAGAATCTCTTCCAGTAGGTTTGTTTCATTTATACTTGATAACTGGAAAACTTAATGAAGAAACTTTAGGGTCTACTTCTTCACAGAGTAATGAGCACAATATCTTTCATGCCACATAACTGAAAATCCTACATGAGTGACTTATTTTGATGCCTAATGGAGGAGCAATGCAACTTGCCCTTGAGACTATCTGCCAGTGGGAAATGATTGATAATTCTGTTATGCAGAGTATATTTCAAAATGTTTTTTTTTTCTCTCATAAAAAAATGCCTTGAGAGTCAGAATGGATATTTTTCTGATTAAAAGAGGAAGTATCTGTCCATGCACATTTCCATCAGTAGGGAAGCCCCATGATTTGGCATATCTATCTTAATCATTCTGACATTAGAATCAAGGAATCACTTGCATTTGCTTGTGCTGATGCAAGTACAGTGAAATGTACTTGCATGCTTTAAATAGAGCCTTTTGCCATTATAAGTGAAATTGAAACTACATCGGTTCTCAACACCAAAATATAGCTTCTACTGTTCCCTTAGATAAGGGCCTGAAAAGCATGAGTTTTGAATCCTTGTTCTTCATAAATTTGTGTTACTTGATCAAATTGTAAATGAATGGTCATTGCAGCTTGCCCTTTTTTTTTTCTGAAGATGCATTTCTAAGGAAGCCGGAAAAAGGATAAGTCAGTGACATAAATATTTATTAGAATAGTGCATGGAAAAAGGCTATTTCAAGTTTGCTCCAAGTCACACTGTAGAATTTATAACTGACAATATAAAGTTGTCTAGCCATTTTGCTCTGAAGAATCTTTGTACTCTGATTTTCTGAGCTGTTCTCACACCAGAGTGGTGTGACCGCCTGCATGTACCAAAAAAAAAAAAAGAAAAAACAATGATGCCAAAATGGCACCTGGATAGCACACAATCAAAACCATGGACCCATATCAGCCTGACCAGAGGTACTTAAAATCAGTATTTCCAGGTGACTTATGCTTGTTGTGCATTTCTTCATCAACAGGTGAAGCCCTTGATTGCCTAGTTTCAATCCAGACAAGATTAGGAAGGGATGACAGTGACATATTGGCCAAGTTAAAAAGAATTTTGAGCATTCAAGAGAAAGAGATGGGTTATGAAAGTGAAGAGGTGATGACAACCCTTAAAAAGGTTGTTTACTATCTGGACAAAATGGGGAAGAAAGAAGAGAAGTTGCCTCTCCAGAGGAGACTGTCCTTGCTCAGAACCAAATACAAGCATAAGGTTCCTGTTTGAGAGGTGTCCTACAACGCTATCATGATTTATTAATCTTTCCTATTTTTCACAAGTCTATAACTAAATCAACAGTTGTTTGTTGCAGATTGTCGAGCTTTGGATTCTTAGATGCTGGATGCGGCCTTTGGGAGTTACAAGAGTAACCTGATCCTGCCTATGCTACATTGTTTGACATGCTGTTTGGACATCAGGCCCAAGTTACAGGCAGGTCCGTGAAATCAGCTGTTAAATTGCAGCCGGCCGTGCAACAACCCCTTTGAACGGATAGTGCTGTATCGGTGATGGTCCGAACAACAGATCATTAGTTAAACTGGAACTCCATCATTGATATGGTTTCTTGAGTTCCATGGTCATTTGCTGAGCCATATAAACCAGGTGATTGTTACTTCATTTGGGGAATGCGGGCCTTTGCTACAACAGAGCAAAAGCCTGCAAGCTGTTGTGACAACAACAGAAATTTCACGCATAAGTGGTCCATGTGTTTGTCTGTAAATGTCAGTCTTGAGTAATATATCATTCTGTTCAGCTTTGATAGGATGTTGTGCGGATTTCTGTGCACTGGAGCACAGTATCTCATTGCCATCCTGAGAAAAAATGCTTAACATGTAGAGAAAGATGATGTTCAATCTCAAGGGCCAGATAATCGTCTTGCAGCATACTGCAGGGAGGATCCAATAAGTGTTGCTTCATGATTTCTCCTTGCTTAATATATGAAGCAAGAAATTTCTCTCTCTTTATCGAAAATTAAATTAAACATCTCATCTTTTAACATGAATAAAATTTTGCTAATTTTTAATCATTAACCCTAGCATAGGAGGGGAGTGTATGCTATTGTTAACCTTCTTGGGATCAAAATCCTGAAAACTGTAGATAGCAATTAGCCACCAAGCACTTGTTTAGATGGTATCATCACTTACCACTTGGCCAAGGGAACGTAAACAGGGTTTTGATTCTGGTTGGAGTCAAAAGAATAGGGTGAGCAGGATAGAAAGTTGGAAATCAGCCCTTTCTAATTTTCCCATACCCTAGTTATGCAAATTTGTGTCTCGGATTTGGCTGCAGACACACTTCACTTCATCCCTTCCCTGAACATTAATAGAAAATGTCTTCTGCTATCAACAAAAGGAATTTAGTAGGCAACAAAATTTTATAATGATCTGACATCCAAGTCCTGCTCTGTTCCACAGGAAAAGCATGCGCAAGGCAGCAAGGAAAAATAATTGTCTCAATAAAACCACAGCTATTACAAGAAGCCTAATCCAAATGACATGGGGACAAATGACAGCAAGCACTCAGAACTACAGATAAATCCATCCAAACCTCTACAGCACAAGTTCAATCAGAAAGAGAACGAAAATTAATCCAAAGACGTCAACAGGAAGCTGGACTCGAGGCAACATACAGATAGGATGCAAAAGAAAATAAATACAAATTCACTACCGTAACTGAACTCGAATAAACCATCTACAAATCATAAATGAAAGAATTATATCATGCAACCAATGTCGCATGGAATTTGAATCTCGATGAATTATCACCAAAACAACACTGTGGGCCTATTATTTAGTCCTGTAGTAATGGTAGCATCCAACTCAAAAACCTAATGAAAAATTATTATAAAGTTCAAATTCTCTTAGAACATCATGCAATTAATCCAGGCATTCTCATAAGATGCTCGCATCTCATGATCCTCTCAAGACTGTCACCACAATAAGCTACCTACACCTATTTCCTTTGCGATGATAAGATGACCAATGACCATGCAGTGGAATAAAGAGCTCAGAACAACTGGATATAAACACCATCTGATAAAATGTTTTGAGTCTCCAAAGCTACAATACCAAAATTATACTTATGGAAATGGAAGAGATTGTTTATCTGATAGTACGGATTTTGTTTGGACATAAGAAAGTAAAGGAACTGAAGATCATCATTTAACATCAAGGCAATATATAATGCCTCAGAAACTAGGCATGAACAATCCTCATTTCTCATATTTCCCTTATCTGCAACTGAACATTATGCAGGATACAAGAATGTTGCTGCATCTAAAACTTCAATTAGACTCACCATCCATAACCGATGAACCATGTCAGCCAAAAAGAAAAAGAAAATTCTAAGCCATGAGATCAAGAAAAATAGTTAATTTCACATTTGTCACCACTTCAAATTTTAATATTAGCAAATACCAAGAGAGATTAAAAATTACATCAAAAAAGACCTGAAGCAGCAAACAGAGGCCCTAACACTCAACACTGGTCACAGCATGCCAAGTGAAACAGAAAAAGGAAAAATCAACAATGGTAATATTGACATTTTCTGGGAGGCTATCCTAACAAAAGGCTCTTCTTCCCTGGGACATCCCATTCCAACTAATGGAATAAGTTGCTCATGCTATAGACTGTGAGAAGTGATGATTGCAGGTATAACCTTTGATGAGATTGCCTCACCCATATCTACAGACCATTTCAAAAGGGCCTAAAACATCCGACGAGATTCCCATCCATGCCATCCTTATATACATTTAACATACCCACAGGTAAATAATGAAAGGATATAACAGTACAAACAATGGCACATGTAATTAGTGAACTGATGTAACAGTACAAATAATGGATATGAGTTCAAGACTGCTTAAATTAAAAACCACACTAAAAATGTAGGTACTTTGCCATCATGAATATCAGTCTAATTTATGACTTGTGTATTACAGAGCCTTGGCAATTAAATTTCAAGCACATAAATACATAATGATTTAATGCATTAATTATGCATACTTACCACTTTCACCAGTCATTTGCTGTTCATCACAACTCTGTTGCCATCATTTATCAAAACATTTGCCCGTAATTTTGTTATAAACTGACTCTAGGGGAACTACTACCGGCTTACAAAGACAACACACAACCCAACAAAAAAACTCATATATATATATATATATATATAAGAAATAAGAAAATAAAGAAAAAAGTGAGTACAAAATGGTTCAATAATACGTAATTTATTATTACACAATACTAAAAGAGTACTGAAAGATCATGACCATCAATCTCAAAGGAAACATGCCAGATAAATTATGAAAAGCATCCATATGTAGTCTACCTACAACAAGGAAACAACCTGGCACTATCTGTCTTTAATTTTCACAGAATGGTGAACCAATTGACAATAGGTAAGAAAGTTTTCATGCAGTTTATTAGGAAACCAGGCATGAAACAGGCAATAGAATCTAATTCACACACCCCACAATTAAGGCTTATGATGAACCTTTCAGATGAATCAAAGTGATGCTATCAAATGGTGAAAGAATTCCTGGAACATATCAGAGATTGAAGATCAATGCAATTGATGAATCATGCATGAAACAGTTGATGAAAGGGACAATATACCCATCAAGTTCTCAAATGCGTGATCAAGAACTACTTGATCTTTCCAGAAAGCTGGTTTATGCAAGTTAGATCATACCTTCCTTGAGCCTTCACACGCACACTTTATATCTTGCTTGAGGCTTCTACTTACCCATCAAAGTCCCCAAATGCATGGATGAGAAGTACTTATCTTAAAGAAAGCTGGTTTATTTAAGTTATAGCAGACCTTTCTTGAGCCTTCACATGCCGCTCCATATCATTCTTGAGGCTTCACATGCTCTGACTCACTCACTCTCTCTCTCTCTAATGCACCCACAGTGGCTAGTAAGTACATTAGTTATTTTTTGCCCTTGGAAATCGACATAAATTTGGATCAAGGCCCAAAAACCAAGTTTCAGTCTTGGTCTGGGCTTTGGATTACATAGGCCGGGTTTCAGCAGTTTTGACAATTTAACTAGTTTTGGCTTCAACTTCTTCAATTTGACCAAACATAATTTTTTTTAAAGACAAAACTTAAACATAAGGAAAATTAGGAATAAAAGAGTATAGCAATTTAAGGAAAAAAATTAGACTGCAATTTACAATTTGTTTTTTGTGAGCTTTGGTTCTATGGCTTCCACGTTTTCATCTTGATAGAATCAAAAAAATTTAGTGCTTTCTAAAAGGTCAAAACTCATGTCATTTCTCAAATTGCTTAAGCATTAAATATCCTGTTACCATTTGATGACATTCAGAATATCACATTCATGAGAACCATCATGTTTATAAGTTTCAAGATCTAAGATAAGCCAAATTAATTTCCGAAGAACTGTATATCTAAATTTATTTGAATGCAACACTGCAGTGCTCCTAAATTTTCTCAAAACTAGAAAAATTTAAATTTAATTTTGAGAAAATGCTGGATGAAGCTTTAACAAGTGAAGAAATAACAAAAAGAAAAAGATGAGCTGACCATATATTCAATAAACTTGGCCTCATATGGTTTGGCCAAAAGTCTTCTAATCTTGAATCAATTACAGGTGAAACAGAACAGAAACATTTTGCCTTCAGCTTTGGAGTTCAGCCAAATCTCCAAACCATGACAAGACCTCTCTTCAATGTAAAATGTATACAAGCGTAGAATGGTAGTTTAAAAAAATATTATTATAAGTTTGATTATGCGCTGGAATTTCTTCCAACATTCCTCAGTTATACATTCTTCCTCTTCTCCTAATCCATTCTCTTCCCATCAATCTATTCATCCCATCTCTATTAAAATTCTAAAGATTCTCATCACCACTATCAAATCTTCTTAATTGAGTAGATGGATCTAAATTTAAGGATACTTTAGCATTGATGCAAAAGATTGTATTTAAGGAAAAAGAATAAAAGCAAAGAAGATAGATTGACAAAACAACAACAACAACAATAATAATATAGAAACCAAATAAAACAGTTTCTAAAATTATCTGAAATGCTCAGTCATTATTTGACCTCTTGCTTCTCTATTAAAGTCGTAATAATCCTCATTTTTTTCAACCAGCGGATCTTGGTAAGAGATAAATAGATATGCATTTGAGCATCCTTTTGTACTGACATAGAAAGTTATATTCAAGGCAAAATAACAGGCAAAGAAGATGGAGAAATATTAAAAAAAAAAAAAAAAAACAGAGTTTCTAAAATCAGTTAAAATTCCAAAAGCATTTACTATAATTTTTTTTTATCAAATCAACCAGCACGGATCCAAATAGCTCCCTCCATGTTTACTTCGATAATGAATTACTTCTCAATGAAACTAGCCAGAGCTGCACCAGTATTCATGCCATAAAAAGTCTAAAACATGCCATTAGTAGATAACCAACAAACAATGAACACAAATAAAGAAATAGTAGAATTATTAGAAATAATAGTAAGATCTTCATTAAAAGTATAAAAGCCATGATCTTTTGCTCTCTCTGTCTTAAAGGTCCACAACAAGAAAACTCAAACCTTGAATTTTTGTTCAATCTTGTTACAACTACCAAGGATATCGACATACAATTTGAATGCAAACATCAATACAACACAGATAAACCATGACACCAACTTAGTGACAAATAAAGGTTCACAACAAATTTTTAAATGTTAAACTTCGGTTGCCAACAAACAAACTTAACTCCTAACATAGTAGGAAATATATTTAATCTAGAATATAGATCCATGGTAATATCAGTTCCTTGAAAATTATTCCTTACATCCATCATAGCAATTTCTAAGTAGTCATTTCCATAGAACATTTATACAATGTCCACTCTCAACTCTCTCCCTATATGTATTATATTTTACTACTCTAAGAAAAAGACTGTGTTCTCATAAATCACCAAAACGATTACTGAAACAAAATTCGATTGACCTCATCCAAGTGAGTAAAATGCCGAAACTCAGTGTTTCATATCCTCCTGTGCCAGTCTCAAGAACATGTGCTAATTACAGAAGGTTTCTTGCATAACAGATTATTGAGTGCCAATAGTAAATAAAATCTTTGGTGGAATCCACAAGTAATATCCAATCCTCCAACCCTCCATCCTTTTTCTAACACTTTGTATCCAAATACTCATAAGCAGCGACAATTATTTGTGTTATCGCAATTCACCAAAATCATTTCTAGATTACTCATTGAGACTATATCTACTATTTCAATGGCATAAGGTTTGCGGCCGGACTCTTTCTTTTTGTGATCCAAATATCCTTCTGTAGCCAGACTTTTAGACCCCAATATTATCATGAGAGTTATAAAAAAAAAAAATCCATGTCACATCTAAATTGCTATCACTGTATCAGGTACTTTCTTTTTTGTCAGCCTTCCTCTTTGCTAATCCCTGTCAAACTAGAAAAGAACAGGTGGTCTAAAAAAATTCACTTCAACTAGAGCTTTCTTAGAGAGAAAAACATGTGCATTGGACATGCCAAACAGTAATGTACATAATGTCCAACCTCCTAAATAGGCCTTCCAACACCATTATGAGTATGCAGTCATGATTGGGCTCTCATATAATAGATAGAAATAGCACAATGATACGAATAAGATCCATTTCCCCATTCGGTAAAGATTAGATTTCGAAGTGAACCTATCAAGGATAAGATTCATTCAAACATTACGTTCACGTGGCAACACCAAAAAAACCAGCAATCAAAAAAACATTAAAAACAAAAATGCATACAAATCCTGGCAAGGGAAAAAAGGAAAAGCAAAAAAAAAAAAAAAAAAAAGTTCACCAGCATCAACTTGTACGAAGGATAAAACATGACAAACTCTAGCTTATATCCACCAGAACACTTAACAAGTGCAAGCAAGTAGAATTTTCTAGGACAAGAAATACTAGTGGATCACAAAATACACGTCCCAAAATTTTAGCACCAAAAACAGCTATAAAGGGAAAAATTCATAGTGTTGCTTTCTACTTACAGCTGTCGCATACTGTAGACTATGTATTAATCACATCCATCACAACCAGCAAATTGATTCAAAGCTGTACATTGTATAATATGGCACTCGATCAAACAATCAAATAATAAACCTCCCTGTGCCACAAGTAGAACAGTAGAAAGACTCATGACTCAGAAAGAAAACAATGTCAAATTTTCTGTAGGGAAATTAAAAATTCACGATTCACAATTTTTCATCTCTCTCACTACCAAAAACCACACATCATATGGTCAATCTTTCTTTGCATAGTCCACTCCAGCACTTAATCCAAGCAAGACATTCAATTACCTCGATCATTAAACACATAAAGATGAAATTTTTAATACCAATAAAGAGCTTTTATTCCATTCACTTTAGATGACAGTAAATGAACTGTAAACCCTAAGAACTCCAGCGACCATTATCACAAGTAAGACCGAACCAAGAATTACAACATAGCAAGCATACACAAACTCATTACCACCATCGTCATCTTCTTCATAATAATAAGATTAAACAACCATGATACCATACTACCTCAGGCTTTTACCTATTAAAAGCAAGACAAGATCTCAGATAACAGAAACAGAAGGACGGAAGGAGAAAATGGACAAGATCGAAGGAGAACCATCTATTTTAGATCTTGTCAATGTCCTCGTCCTCAAACTCGATGTAGTCGTCGCCGGCGCCCTCGTCCTCCTCGTCGAGCCCGCCAGCGATGCCCTCGTTGAGACGAGTGCTCTCCGGGAGCTCGCCGTAGGCCTTCAAGAGCCGGGCCTCATCCGGCATGTATTTGAGGATGACGTCGGCCTTGTCGTCCTGGTAGTCGCGGAGGCCGACGAGGACAATATCGCCAGCGGCGATCCAGACCTTCTTGTGCATCTTGCCGCGGATGTGGCAGAGTCGCTTGGTGCCGTCGATGCACATGGCCTCGCACCGGCCGTTGCCAAGCATCCGGAGGACCTGGGCGTACTCCTGGCCATCCTCCTTAAAGATCAGCTCCCGCTTCTCGTCGTCGGCCTCGTTCTTTCCGCGCTTCCGGTTCTTCCCTCCCTTCCCCTTGTTCTTTGGCATCTCGTTCGGCGGCGGCTCGCCGGAACCCTAACCCTAGCTCTCGTTCTCTCGCGAGGTTTCTTACGATTCCTTCCTGGAGAGCGGAGGGATCCGATGGATGGTTGCGTTGGACTAACGAAGCTCGGGGTCTGCCCCCTTATAATATGTAGGTATATTCTCGTTATTATTCGTTTCCCACGCGAACCAGGAATTGGATGCGAGTCTTAAAGGTGAGGGCAATTATAAACCTACACGTGTCGTTGGAATCAGAGGAGGGCTCCAGTCCAACAAGCGGCAGACTGGGCCTCATGGCCCATTCAAACTAATGAAGATGTGCACCACATACGGCGCAAAAAATCCGACATAGAGTATATCATCATCTCATCCAATTAATCTATATAATTATATTTTAATATATATTTAATATTAATAAATCAATTTTTTTATTTAAAAATTTTTTATGATAAAAATATCTTTCTTAAAAATTATAATTTTTTTTTAATTATCACACTCCTTCACAAAAATTATGACAACCCTACGTAATGTTAAACTGAAACGGAGTGTCATAATTTCTGTAAAGGGGTGTCATAATTTTTAAAAAGGAATGTCATAATACTGTATGGAGAAAAAAAATACTAAATATATACGAAAATAGTATTATGACATTCATTCTTAAAAATTATGACACCCATTCACAAAAATTATGACCACTTCAGTTTAGCATTTTCTGCAAAGAATGTCATAATAAGAAGTGTCATAATTTTTATGAAAGGATATCATAATTTAAAAAATATATATTTTTATCATATAAAATTTTTAAACAAAAAAGCCGACCTACTATGCATTGAAAAGTGGTGGCTACATGAACGAATCGGATAAGATGGTGTGCTATACATCGGATTTTCTACATCGCACATGGTGCACAAAAAATTTTCCAATGAAGATCGGAGAGCGTTGGGTTGCTGTGGAGAACTAATTTGGGCCGGGCCAATATTAGTCCTACTCAGCCTGGCCTACGCTTGGATTTGGGCTGAGCTGGATTGGTGTGTGCTGCACTTGGTTGCATGCAGATTGAAGGCCAGAGCAAGTTGGACTTATTACAAAATTAGTAATTTTGCACGATAGATTTTGAAATCCCAACAAGATCCGCTAATGGGTAATCCAAATTCTACAGCTGCAAACTTGATGCAACTTGAACTACTCTTTTTTTTTTTTTTATGGATTTCAGTCGTGGTAGAACTAGCATGATGCAGACTAAATTGTGTTTGGATCGAAAATTTTTGAGTATTGTTTGGGTTTGGTTTGAGTGATCGGAATATTATTAGTTAGATTGGATTTGGATTGGTAAGCTTTCCCGGCCGACTAAGATTTACAGTAGTAATTCGCTCATTAGGTTAGTAAAACTAATTATTACTAATAGAAAGCATGTATGAAATGCCAAGATGATGTCTGCATTGCTACATGCAACCCCTAAACTTTTCACCTATTTTTTAACCTTGTGGTGAATACTTATCAGATTTCTCTGTCAAAACACAATAATTCACACAGCCGATAAATTCAAATGGCACCAATAAGCCTCTTCCCATAAATATAGGGTAAGTTTTACTTTCAGGTTAAAATGCATCCAGTTGAGAAAAGTTTTGCAATCAGCTTTCAACTTGCATGAGCCCTGTGTTGTGTGAAATTCTTATTCAAGACTACTCGACTCCCATGAAATGTCACATTCCAAATCTGAAATATAACACGGTCATACTACTAAGAGATGAAGCCCACGATAACACGAAGCAAATCAATCGTTATCAGCTAAAATTCATCAAAAATAAATTTTAATTCTTTTATTCATCAGATAATTAAACCAATATTAGTTCAAAACATCTAAATCCGAAAGCAAATACAAATTCATATCTCAAAATTCATAATTATTTACTATAAGTTCGTGATCATTATATAACTAAACTTCATCTACAAAATTTTCAAGTTTGCATCGCAGATCTCCAAAGTCTGGATTTTTTTCACCGATCCTAGCCCTATTTCTCTGTATAAGAAAAAAAATAAAAAGAATATTAGCTATACTAGTCCAGTAAGTAGAACTTGAGCTTCCTTATCGGATCAAGTAAAAATTTTTCATGATAATGCAATATTTAGAAAATAATAGATAATATAAAATAAAATATTTTATAGAGCATATAATAAAACAAGTCATAAACCAATCATGCATGTATAAAATCATGTATATTTTACAATCATGAATCATAAATTATTCTTGTCATGTATTAATATTAAATTTTAAAACATTGCTCCCAGATATTCGTGCTGAGGTCACTATTATACCTGTGACAGGATCATATTTCTTAATCGACAGAGTTCTTGTTTCGTGTGCCAACTTTATATCCATTGGTGAGGCCATATTTCATGTGAATGCTAGTTCCGAATGTCGACCTTTCTAAAAAAATTCGTTCATAGCTATCTGAGAGTCTTTGAAATCCTTATATCTATACATAGATGGAAAAAATAATGAAATTCATGCTTTATAATCATGCTATTTTCATAAAATGCATTCATGAAATCAATGCTCATAATAAAACATGATTTTTGACTTCGCATATGTTGATCCTTAATTTATAAAAAATATAATTTTATCAATAATACTTCTTTGTATGGAAACATCATCACTTAAAAATAAATAAGGAGCATAAGATCTACTTACCTCAATCGTCCTAGATCTTTAGTCTTCCTTAAATGAATCAGATAATCCTATTTAAAATATTAAATTAGGATCAATTTTTATTTCATATATTCAAAAAAAATTAAATAATAATAAAAAATAATTGACTGAATGATCCGTCAGATAAACCCCCCAGGCACTAAATCGATTCGGGGTTATAGGTCCCTAGAAGAGAAAAAGATTGGATCCATAGGTCTTCTTCGAGAGAGAAAAGAGGAGAAAAAAATTTTAAAGATAGAAAGTAGAGAGAGAAAGTGGAGTGAGAAGAGAGGAAAAGAGGGAGGAAGAGGGGAGAGAGAGGAAAAGAGGGAGGGAGAGAAAAGAGAAAAAATCCTCTCTCTTCTTCTTCTTCTTTTCTTTTTCTTTTCTTTTTCTTTTATTTTTCTTTTCTTATTCTTTCTTTTCTTTTCTTCTTTCTCTTCCCAACCGAACAGAGGAGGGACCGAGGGGAGGGGGCTCGATGGCTCGGGCTCCGACGAAGGACGGCGGCATAGCTAAAGGTCCGACGACAGGTGAAAGTGGCGGTGGAGCCAAAGATGGCCGGCGGTATGGTTCGACCGGCAAGAAATTAGAAGGAAAACGAAAAACAGGAAACCCGTCCCTTTTCTTTTGTTTTCCGATCATTGACCGGTCGTCGGCAGCCAAGGCCTCTCGGGGATGACAAGTAGAGGGGTGGGGGTCTAATCCTAAGGGTGAGACACCGTAAACGATGGCGTCGGTGGCCGATAAAAGAGAGAGAAGGCTCGACCGAACAGAGCAAAACAAGGCCTCGCCTTTTCATGGATTTTTCGACAATCTTGACGATCGGCGAGGGTGTGAGAAGCCATGGGAAGAAGTGGAAGAGGGAAAGAAAGAAGGAGAAGAGCTTATCTCAAGCTTCAACAGCGTCGTTGGCTCCAATTTTTGGTGAGCACGATTACGGAGAGGCCACAGCTTTAACGATCGAAATCGAGGAGAAGGTGAGGGAGGAAGGCCGATGGAGGTTCTTAGGGAGGGGGGAGAACTATTTATAGAGAGCTCTAGGACCTCTGATGGTCCTAGGTCTCTCGATCCAAACAGGCTTGTCGGAGAAGAATACTCCTATCGGGAGTCTTCTTCCCGATTTTTCTTCTTTTTTTTTTGTTTTGGGCTTAGTGGGCCTATCGGGTGGGCTTAAAGGGGTCTTAAAATAGAGTATTACATTCTACCCCCCTTAAAAAAAAAAAATTATCCTCGAAACTTGATATACATTCATTTTCAAATAAATGAAGATACATTATCTTCATATTATCTTTATCATACTTTAGATTAGTTTCCGTCCATCTTGATTTTCTTATGTCGTAATTCTTAAATAAAGCTTCGGTGAGAATAATTTTTTTTTTAAGCAAAGATATCACATATAATAATTTATTCAATTCTTCAAATATGTAGTTAAACTTGGAAGACACAAAAGAATAACAAAATTATAATCAAACAACATATGGGCATCTATAGGTTGACTACAATCATACCTGTAATGACTTGATCACCTGCATTAGCATCCTGTTTGGTCAAAGCAAATACTCATGCATTCTCTTTTTGATTCTGATCAATGAGTGTGGTGGACTTAGAGTCATTCTTTTTATTAAGACAATTTCGTGCTAAATGTCTCTTATTGCGGCACTCAAAGCACATTTCGATTTTCTTATAACAAGGCCCACTATGAGTTCTACTACAATACTCACAAGTCTTAGTTCCTTTCTTCTTATTAGTGTGGTTCTCTAAGTTGTCATATTGATCATTCTGAGTCTCAGTTGGTCTAGACCTCTTTCTATTTTTCTTTCTTCCTCCGATCTTTTAATATCTGATTCAACTTTCAAAGCTCGTTCTAATACATCCTTATAGCCATTAAAAAGATGGAAGGACAAATAAGAGTGAATTTTATGTCTTAGATCATGCTCAAATCTATTTGCTTTGCTTTTTTTTTCAGATTCTATAAGTTGAGGGCAAAATCGACCTAATTTATTGAATTTATTTGCATACTCTAGTACTGTCATATCATCTTTTTGCTTCAAATCTAAGAACTCATTTTCTTTCATTACTCTCACCGACTCAGAAAAATACTGATCATAAAATCTCTTTTTGAACTCCTCCCATATCAATTGATTATCATTATTTTCATATGCAGTCTTTATTGTAGTCCACCAAAACTCAGCATTTTCTTTTAGCATAGAAATTGCTAACCTAACCTTCACATCCTCAGGATATGTAGTGCATCAAACATCTTTTTTATTTTTCGAATCCATGTCTCTGCAACCAGAAGGTTAGGTCCACCCTCAAACAGGGGTGGATTAAGCCTTCTAAATCTCTCGTAATATGACTCTAAAGATGGTGCGGGTTGAGGAGCAACTTGTGTCTGTCGTTGTTGAATAAGCTGGGCCACTATTTGGCATATCCCAGCAATGTCTGTCTGAGTGGCCGATGCATTAGGGCCTGCTCAATCGATTGGCTGGCATTTTTCTTATAGTCCTTCTTGCTCCTCTCTTTCTATTCGAACCAAGCTAGATAGTCTCCTATCACTAGGCTCACCAACCAACTTGGACTTTGATTCTTTCTTATTATTCTTACCGGCTCCCGATCATCTTCAGAATCAGGAACGCCTTGGTCTGGTGCCAATGGACCAGCAATACCAATCTGTGGGGCCTGCCTCTCCATAAGGTGCGTGTAAGCCCCCAAGCGTGAGATATCCCTCCATAAAAGGCATCGTTCGCTGACTAGATTAGAGCCCCTGTCTTGACTAGTAGGCACAATCGCTTGAGTCTAGTTCTTGAGTGAAGGAATCGCTGTCCGGTAGAATTTGTCGAGACTTCATTCTCTCTGTTACTCATTATCACCTAGATAAAAAAAATACTGGTATTAATTATCTTCTTTAAATAAGTAACGAAAACTCTAAAAAAATTTATCTGTTCTTATTTAGTTAAAAATGATCCAGCTAAACGAGATCTATCTATCCATTTTTTGACTTTAAGTCTACCCATGATCAAACCTATAGCTCTGATACCATAAAATGTCATACCCCAAATCTGAGACATAACACGACCATGCTATCGAGGGATGGAGCCCACGATAATATGAAGCCAATCAATCATCATCAGCTAAAATCTATCAAAAATAAGTTTTAATTCCTTGATTCATCAGATAATTAAACCAATATTGGTTTAGAGCATCTAAATCTGAAAGCAAATACAAATTTATATCTCAAAATTTATAATTATTTACTATAAGTTCGTGATCATCATAACTAAACTTCATCTACAAAATTTCCAAGCTTGCATCGCAGATCTTCAAAGCCTGAATTTTCTTCATCGATCCTAGCCCTATTTCTTTGTATAAGAAAAAAAAAATAAAAAGAATATGAGCTATACTAGTCCAGTAAGTAAAACTTACGCTTCCTTATCGGATCAAACATAAATTTTTCATGATAATATAATATTTAAAAAATAACAGATAATACAAAATAAAGTATTTCATAAAGCTTATAATAAAACAAGTCATAAACTAATCATGCATGCATAAAATCATGCATATTTCACAATCATGAATCATAAATAATTCTTGTCATGTATACATGTCAAATTTTGAAACATTACTCTCAGATATTCGTGCTAAGGTCACTATTATACCCGTGACAGTGCTATATTTCTTAATCGACAGAGTTTTTATTTTGTATGCCAACTTTATACCCATTGACGGGGCCATATTTCATGCAGATGCTAGTTTCAGATGTCGACCTTCTCGAAGGGATGCATTCCTAGCTATCTGAGAGTCTTTGAAATCTTTATATCTATACATAGATGGAAAAGATAATGAAATTCATACTTCATAATCATGTTATTTTTATAAAATATATTCATGAAATCAATGCTCATAATAAAATATGATTTTTGACTTCACATATGCTGATCTTTAATTTATGAAAAATATGATTTCATTAATAATAATTCTTTGCATAGAAACATCATCACTTAAAAATAAATAAGGAGCATAAGATCTACTTATCTTAATCGTCCTAGATTTTTAGTCTTCATTAAACGAATCAGATAATCCTATTTAAAATATTAAATCAGGATCAATTTTTATTTTATATATTCAAAAAAATTAAATAATAATGACAAGTGATTGACTGAATGATCAGTCAGATAAACCCCCCAGGCACTAAATCGATTCGAGATTATAGATCCCCAGAAGAAAAAAAGATGGCTTGATATGGGATTCCTAGGTCTTCTTAGAGAGAGAAAGGAGGAGAGAAAAAATTTTAGAGAGAAAAAGTAGAGAGAGAAAGTGGAGTGAGAAGAGAGGAAAAGAGGGAGGAAGAGGGGAGAGAGAGGAAAAGAGGGAGGGAGAGAGGAGAGAGAAAATCCTCTCTCTTCTTCTTCTTTTTTCTTTTTCTTTTCTTTTTCTTTCTTTCTTTTTTTTCTTTTTCTTTTTCTTTTCTTTTCTTCTTCTTCTTTCTTTTCTTTTCTTCTTTTTCTTCCCAGCCGAACAGAGGAGGGACTGAGAGGAGGGGGCTCGATGGCTCGGGCTCCGATGAAGGGCGGCAGCACGGTCGGAGGTCCGACGACAGGTGAAGGTGGCGGTGGAGCCAAAGATGGCCGACGGTATGGAAAACAAGA
This sequence comes from Elaeis guineensis, assembly GCF_000442705.2. Taxonomy (NCBI): domain Eukaryota; kingdom Viridiplantae; phylum Streptophyta; class Magnoliopsida; order Arecales; family Arecaceae; genus Elaeis; species Elaeis guineensis. The sequence continues at coordinate 111,136,384 of NC_025995.2, forward strand.
AACCCACTCCTTTTCTTTTGTTTTCCGATCATTGGCCGGTCGGCGGCGGCCAAGGCCTCTCGGGGATGACAAGTAAAGGGGTGGGGGTCCAATCCTAAGGATGAGACGCCGTAAACGATGGTGCCGGTGGTCGAAAAAAGGAAGAGAGAAGGCTCGATCGAACAAAGCAAAACAAGGCCTCGTCTTTTCATGAATTTTTCGATGATCCCGATGGCCGACGAGGGTGTGAGAAGCCATGGGAAGAAGAGAAAGAGGGAGAGGAAGAAGGAGAAGAGCTTACCTCAAGCTTCAGTGACGTCGTCGGTTCTAATTTTCGATGAGCACGATTATGGGGAGGTCACAGCTTTAACGATCGAAATCGAGGAGAAGGTGAGGGAGGAAGGCCGGTGGAGGTTCTTAGAGAGGGGGGAGAACTATTTGTAGAGAACTCTAGGACCTCCGGTGGTCCTAGGTCTCCCGATCCAAATGGGCTCGTCAGAGAAGAAGACTCCTATCGAGAATCTTCTTCCCAATTTTTCTCTCTTTTTTTTTTGTTTTGGGCTTAGTGGGCCTATCAGGTGGGCTTAAGGAGGTCTTAAAATAGGGTATTACATTTTAAAAGGAAAATGAAAAACAGAAAATCCATCTATTTTCTTTTATTTTTCAGTCATTGGCCGGCCGTCGGCGGCCAAGGCCTCTCAGGGATGACAAGTAGAGGGGTGGGGGTCCAATCCTAAGGGTGAGACATCGTAAACGACGGCACCAGTGGCTGAAAAAAGGAAGAGAGAAGGCTCGGCCGAACAGAGCAAAACAAAGCCTCACCTTTTCATGGATTTTTCAATAATCCCGACGGCCGTTTAGGGTGTGAGAAGCTATGGGAAGAAGGGGAAGAGGGAGAGGAAGAAGGAGAAGAGCTTACCTCAAGCTTCAGCAGTAGGGAGGCCACAGCTTTAACGATCGAAATCGAGGAGAAAGTGAGGGAGGAAGGCCGGTGGAGGTTCTTAGAGAGGGGGGAGAACTATTTGTAGAGAACCTTAGGACCTCCGGTGGTCCTAGGTCTCCCGATCCAAACAGGCTCATCGGAGAAGAAGACTCCTATCGGGAGTCTTCTTCCCAATTTTTCCTCGTTTTTTTTTTTTTAATTTTGGGCTTAGTGGGCCTATCGGGTGGGCTTAAGGTGGTCTTAAAATAGGGTATTACATTTTAGAAGGAAAACGAAAAATAAAAAACCCGCCCCTTCTCTTTTGTTTTTCGGTCATTGGCCGGCCATCAGCGGCCAAGGCCTCTCAGGGATGACAAGTAGAGGGGTGGGGGGTCCAATCCTAAGGATGAGATGTCGTAAATGACGGCGCCGGTGGCCGAAAAAAGGGAGAGAGAAGGCTTGGCCGAACAGAGCAAACCAAAGCCTTGCCTTTTCATGGATTTTCCGACGATCCCAACGGCCGGCGAGGGTGTGAGAAGCCATGGAAAGAAGGAGAAGAGGGAGAAGAAGGAGAAGAGCTTACCTCAAGCTTCAGCAGCGTCATCGGCTCCAATTTTTTGTGAGCACGATTACGGGGAGGCCACAGCTTTAATGATCGAAATCGAGGAGAAGGTAAGGGAGGAAGGCCGGTGGAGGTTCTTAGGGAGACGGGAGAACTATTTATAGAGAGCCCTAGGACCTCCGGTGGTCCTAGGTCTCTCGATCTAAATGGGTTCATCGGAGAAGAAGACTCCTATCGGGAGTCTTCTTCCCGATTTTTTCTTTTTTGTTTTGTTTTGGGCTTAGTGGGCCTATCGAGTGGGCTTAAGGAGGCCTTAAAACAGGGTATTACATGAACCTGAACAGGCCATGGCAAATCTAGAGGCTAACTTTTTTCATGGGACTTGATCAACCTTGCATAAGGCTAAGGAGACTAAAAATGTTACTTTTGCAAGCATGTGTTCAATCATACATTGGCTATGCAATGAGTAGATCCTATCTTTCACCTAGTTTTTTAGGTGAGATCCTCAGAATCCTGCTTTCTTGAATCTCTTTTTTTTTAAATTTAATATTGTACTCCATTTTTATGGTGGCTTTTCTTCGTAACAAAGAAATGTAAACAGCGGATCCTTCATGATTAATAAAAGGTGGGTCTACCGCATCCTGCTCGCAAAACAGAGTTAAAAAAAGCTCAGGCTGTGGTCGACCAATCCTACAAATTATGCCTAGTCATCTTTGAAAAGCATGGGCAAAAAGAAAAGAGGATGAAGCATGATACAAGCAACTTCATTCATTTCTTATTCATATTATACAAGATAAGGAGCCCCGTGATGCCATCCATGTAATGTTCCATTCAAACTTCATTATTTTATAACTGAATAATCCACGTGTTCACATGTCTTTCTGATGGCTGCTGTCATTGCTTTTTCCTATTTTTCTTCTAATAGAATTAGTGCATTGAATTTCTAAAGGTTAGGCAACTTGTCGTTGGTCAACATTAGCAGCAAGCAGCATGTTCTAATATCTAAGATCCATAGCCCAACACCCACCCGCTTCTCCTCTATAGGAAACGTTCCCTTTATTTCTTCATTAGTCTTTGCTACTCTCTTCTCACTTGTTTCTTGGTTGAACTTGAAAGCTTTTTAATTCCATAGTTTCGGTAAGAAAGCCGATAAGGACCTGCCTACTGGGTGGTTTGGACTCTGGTCTTTGTTGAGTTGGTGATTGACGTGTTATTTTTTATTTTAATGTAAGGGAGGTTGCCCACCCATTTGTACAGAAAAGAAAGTAGCAGAAGTAAAAGAAGCAAGAAGAAAATACTGACCAGTTGTTTAGAAGAGAGACCAATGCTTGTCATTGGGATTCTAATGAAGCTTTGCCAAGGAAGATCCTGGCATTCCTTTCCAGCCATCGAGGATTCAACCCATCTTGTGATGTCTTAACGCAATATTGGATCTCATTCGATGTCTATTCCTGTCTGGCTTTGATCTGACAACTGTTTATCTGCCTAGACTTTAACCTTGATATCAGAATCTAAGTCTAGTCCTTCCTATCTGAATCTCAGTAGCGTTTAGTTCTGAAGGATCGAAAGAAGGGGAAGAGGGGAGGACCAGGCCATCAGTTTGCTAGAGCCACTCGGTCATGTGTACGAGTCCATCTGAAATTTGGCAAACCACGGGCCATAATGTGCTTTGCCTTAGAACCTGTTAGTGTCTGATAAATTCGACATCATATGTCGGATGCAAGGTTGCTTGCAGTGGATGCTTGACTAATTCAGCGAATGGAGCACCAATATCTACCATTTTATTTTAAACCTAATATCCACCGAGTGTTGAGAGATTATTTCCATGTTTCGAATCTTGACCTCTAGGTAATTAGGGAGCAACCTTAGCATCATGCCAAGGCTCGCCTTCTTAGCAATTTTCCAGAACAGTGGTGTAAATGGACATCTTAAAACACGAGTGCAAGAATTTGTAAATTGTAGAGGGATTCTGTGGAAATTTTTCCTGAATTACCTTCTCTCCACATAATTTTATCAGGTTAGGAAGAAAGTTGAGCACCGTTGCTACTCGTTGCAGCTCAAGCCACACAAAAGCAAGTCCGATGGGAGTTGGATTGTTAATATTCAATATTTTCTTTTAGTACTCCAGAAGACAGCTGTCACGCCTTCGATCTGAGATCACGAGTCAGAGATCATGACAACCATTGCATACTCATAGAAAACTCTCCCTACAAGCATGCAAGGCATCTTATCATATTATCATAAAACAACAGTGGAATAATTAGTCAATAATTTAAATCTAAAATAAAATAATCTAAATTTTAATTTTAATATCTCAATAAATTCAATAATGTTCAATAGACCTTACATCAAATTTAATAAAATTTTTAATCTAAAATAAAAATATGGAGGTTCTGCTTTTAATCACTCTCCCATTCGTATCTTGTATCATCTTAATTTTTCATCATCTATAAAAACAGTAAAATAAGAGGTATTGAGCTAGACAGCCCAATAAGTAATGATCACTTCAGCTAGATTAAATCAGACAATAAAATAAATAGTCATTTATAGAAAATAGCATATAGAGTTCATCAATTCGAAATCAATTTTAATTATGCAATATAGTTCATGGCAAATTCAATTCTTTTTCAAAATTCGAGTTTCTTTCAAGATTTTAATTTTTTTTATTCTTAAATTCTTCTTGCCAACCATAAACTATGACCATATTTTCTCTATAGTAGGGTTATAATATCGTGTATCATCTTGCGGTGAGCTATAAATCATCTGACAGTAAAATCTTTCAGAACTACTGGTCTCACTGACGGTTTGTCACTGGTCTCGCTGGCGATATATTGCTGGTCTAGCTGGCGATATAAATCCTTAAGATAAATCAATTACCAACGTATTTGTCCTCATTAGTGAGGTCCTTTACATAATCAGGATATTAGTTTATATCATTCTTATATTAAAATTCTTCATAAATCATATCTCTCATTCTAGTTCGATAAGAAAATACATAATCATATGGTATCGAAATCAATCAATATAATGCATAACGTAATCAATATGTTCAATCATGCTTCATCATAATATTTTAGAATAAGATATTTCTATAACAAAATATCATTCATCCAATTCATACATCATTTCACAAATCATATCAGAAAAATATATTATAATTTATCGATAAATTTAAAAAAAATAAAGCATTACTTACCTCATACACATTCCAACAAATCTACATAATTTTAGAAATATCTTTTCAAAATCTTTAGTTCATAGTTCATATCACAGTATTCGATTATCAGGTATCTATAATTCCTATACAAAATCAAGTCCAATAATCAGAAAGAATACGAATACAATATTCAATGATTTAGATTAGTCCGGTTATCTAATTTCTTTCGATTAAGATCCAATTAGGACATAAGTGGTTCAGAGAATGACTATTTAAGTCAAATCAAATTCGAAGTGATAGGGTTGGAAATCTTTCATTGAGTTCATAAATCAAGTGGAGAGAGAAAGTCAGAGGAGAGAAAATTTATGAGGTATAATTCGAATGGATCAGGTGACATAGTCCAACATCTCGATCGGTTCGAATGAGATAATTTTCATCAAATCATGATTCAATTACTCCATAAATAACTCAACAAAATGATGGATGATAAAATCTAATAATAGCTAGTTTCATCAAGATGGATGTCAACATGCCAATCAACGATCATGGATTAGAATTCTTTCGTTAAAATCATTCAAACTCATCAAAATAAAATTCTTTTTCTTGTTCTATTTCAAAAAGATAAACTTCTAGAGAGATACAATTCTAGAGGGAGAAATTCATGAAAAAAGACAGATAGTCTAGAAAGAGAAAGTGGAGAGAAAAATTAGAGAGAGAAAGAGAGGAAAAAGAGAGGATAGGAGAGAGAGAGAGAGTTTTTTTTTTTCTTTTCTTCTCTTCTTTTTCTTTCTTTTCTTTTCTTTTTTCTCTTTTTTCCTTCTTCTTCCTTCGTTTAAATAGAACAGGGGACCATGGTCCCCCTTCTTCTCCTTCCCGATCCCATAGAAGTCTTGCCCGAGAACGGTGAGTGGGGGTTCAACCCAGGGCGGTGCAGTCGTGGCCTCCCTGATCGAAGCTCGCTGGCGGTCGATGGTGCCGGACGGTGTTGGGACACCCAAAAAATACGGACAGCCGAAACAGAGGTTCCAAAAATCCGATTTTTACTCCAAAAATTAACAGATAAAAATTCAAAAATCTCGACTAAATTCTAAGAAAAAAATCAAAGAGAAGGTTTCTCGATGGATTACCTTACTCTTGGTGGTGTTTTGGACCACAATCTCACCAGTGCAAAGCCTTCCATCCGAGAGCAAAGAACGAGAAAAAATCGGACGAAAGAAAGAGTAGAAGAGGGATCTCCGGTCATGGAGGGCTGAGGAAGGGAGGGGGTTTCCGTTTTATAGAAGAGAGTTAAGGCTTTAGCTTGGATTAGGTCTCCTTGTTGGGGTTGGAAGAAAACTCTCAACGGGAAGAAGAACGAGAGTCTTCTTCCTCCTAACTGATTACTGTTTTTTTTTTTTTTTTTTTATGCTTTAAGATTGGTGTTCTTCTATTGGACTAGGTTTTAGATTGGGCTTGGGCCTGGGTCATAACAATAGCTACAGTAACATTCTTTCTCTCTGTTGTTTTCCATGTTGTGTCAACCAACATGGGTGGTGATTCATTTGGATCCTCATTCTTCTTTCTGTTGTGTTTTCTCTTCCGGAATTACAAATGAAACCAGAGGATTGCATCAATCCAATATGAACCATTTTTTCATAAAATCTACGAAACTTTGGATAAGCTTTGTGAAAATTCTTTGAGATTATGTGGTGCAAACGGGAAAGGTCTATGTTGTAGAAGAAAAGCCAGTTCATCTCGAATATTTTATACCGAAAAATTTGCCAATTTGCCATAAGCTGCAGTGGATGCCTTCTTCTCCACCGAGAACATTATCATCCCTTCAGAGAATGACTTGTTCACAAATAAACAAATCACAACTGACGTATGACTAAATTCTATTTAACTCGATTGTCTCGATTTAGATTGAAGATTAGAGTATGAACAACTGAATTAAGCCAAATATTATCAGACCAACATCTATGAGACATAGCTTGTTTATTTGGTAGGAACAAACATGGACTAAGAGATTAGACAGCCCACCTAACTAGTTCCTTCCAAAAAAGGCTCTGGAAAAAAAAAAGACGTTAGCGATTGGGTAGCTACCGAAGGCTTCAGACTTACAAGAAGACTTTCTTGCAAGGGGCCTCAAAGAACAATGACAGAAGCTTATAGAGTTAATAACGAAGATTTCCACCGCATGTTAACCCTTTGGTGGAGGAATGGTCAAAAAAAAAAAAGGTCACTTTTTTACGCCATGGAAGAGTCAATAATATTTCAAAAGCTAATCTGCATGTGGGAAAAACACATAACCTTGACCAAATCATGGAGGTAGTACTAATTAGACAGGAGATTGAGGGCTTGAAGGCCTCTAAGGTCAAGTATCTTTACTTGCTAGGGTCAGTGTGAATACTTTACACTTCTCCCGGCTCCAAGCTGACCTTTTTCTTCATGGGTCCCGTTGTTCCCCCATTGTCCCTTATCCAAACCAAAGAAGTCAAATATCGTACGCAAGTAACGATTGTAAGTATTTAGGGGGAAAGTTCAAAAGCCTTGACATTCCATTCAGCGAGGTTTCTAGAACCGAATACGTGGCCAGAGTGAATGATATTAAACTAACTGAGAACGAAGAAACCTTAAATTTTGCGCCGCCCGCAGCCCACCCCCACCACAAAGCCCCCACACAAAAAAAAAGAAAAATAAAAAGATGCCTTAAATCTTGCCTTAAAAGACGATCACTAGTGACGTGATTAAGACCGAAGATGCATTCATAAGGGGTTTAAGATGTGGATTTTGATGCAGACGTCCCCTATCTGAAAATCCCAAGATATATTTTTTTCTTTTTCATTTTAACTTACAACAAAATCAAAAAAAAAAAAAATTGAGAAAGATGAAGACTAACGGTATATCATTATTAATCATCAAATTTATTAATATAAGAGTAAAATTTATAAAAAAAAAAAAGAATATATAAATTAAAAAAAACTTCAACAGTACATCCAATAAAAGATAAAAACAGAGAGGGGTATCCTTAGCCACCAGCATATAGCAGCCTTAAACAAAAACTTCAGAGTGCTGCAAGTCTTCTTCATCATCGTCCCAGCAGCAAAACAGAGCCAATCATGATCCAGAAGAGATGTCAGATAGGAAAGCATCACAGCATGTCATGAAGTCCAACATCATCATCCCAAAACATGAGAGTGCACAAGCAACCTCAGAAGTCGGTTGAGAGAAAAACAGTAACATCAGTTAACAGCACTCTAGATCAGAGAAAAAAAAAATGAGCCATCATATCCCGAGCAGAGAAAAATCAGAATCCAAAGGTTATCAATCTTGGCCTCCTCATATCCAGAAACCATCCTTTAAAACATGTTCAATATCGAAAAAATCAAGGAACATGTTACAACAACTCCCAAAGTTCCTTGATAGTATGCCACAGCTTAGAGGAACTTGGGATCTCCTTTTGGGAATAAAAGATCAACCAATCCTTGCATAGATTAAAAGCTTTTTAATGCAACAAAGGAGGAGGAGGAACACTTGTAGTCGGACCTGTTCATTTGCTAGAACAGAATCCATTTAAGTCTGGTGCAGTATCAAAAATTAGAGACATTTGCATGCACAAGGGATGCATTACCAAGGCAAACCAGGAGTTCTGCGATTATACAAAATTAAAAAGAGATATCCCAATGTCCCTTCAACCAAAGTAATGAGAAGATGTGCCATGAAGTTCTTTAAACTTGATATTCATTGCTGATCTATTTTCTATCAATCTAAATATTTGGGATCGAATGATTAATTAAAATAGTATTAGAGCGCAGGTCGTTAAAGGATCTCCTAAACATCAGTTATTTGCCTAATCATCCCTATCATTTCTCATCTTGATTCTGTTTCGTAGTCTTCTTGTGAGAAAATTTGAGGGTAGAACCCCCTCCTTTATTAGATCAGAGAAAAGAATACAATTTGCAGTGTGTATAACTTCGAGTGTAACAAAGACAAACTCAGAGGTCCTTTCCCCGAACAGAGGTGAACCCAGCTGGTGAACAATCTATCTACTGCCTTCTCAATAGCCCTGGCCAAAGTTTGCTTTCCAGGAAAGATGATATTATTGCTTTACCTTCCGGACCTCCCAACGCTAGGATTCTTCTTTTCCTTCTTAGTTCATCATATCTTGAAGGTTTATTTTTTTAATCCATATGGCTTTCCGAACGGACTTTGGTCCAGGCCTGGTATCAAACCTCTTTTCTCTTCTAGTGAATTTTCGATATGGATCGAGTCAAAATGCATTTTAGCTAGATTTATGATTTTTTGCATGCCTCATCTTGATTCACTAGGTGTGCATGTCTCGAGCTGACATGGCTAGCTAACATCACCAACTAGTAGTTACCTAGCAGGAACAACACCTGAATCCAGTCTAATCCAATCTAAATCCCATTTTTATGCAATCCAAATCAAAAATTACTCAGGCAGGAACCTTTTTTTTCACCAAACACTTAGATGGGACTTAAATCAAGCTAGACGCAGACTTAACCTCACCCACTTGCAATTATATATATATATATATATTTTTTTTTTTTCACCCTAGCAAAGACCCCAAAGTCAAAGCTCTTGAAAATTGGGAACCCAAGCTGTTGAGACTCGCTTCAATGTGGGTATTGTTTGGGCACCTAACGTGCTACCTGATATTGATACAGCCAACGACTTCAACATCAAAATATCATCGTTGAAGATTTGCAATCTCCAAACCCAAATTTTCCTCTCTATTTTAAGACATTATTGCATCCATCCAAGCTTGGTAGATATAAATTTTATAAAGGGTAGGTTATTGTCACCTCAGCGCGAGAACCTTATGATCTCGGAATTTCCAATATATGCCGGGGAAAATGTCATCGTTCCACCTTGACGCAGACGGTCCAAGAGAGCCTTATCTATGAGGACTTTGGCAGTGATTTCAAAACCACGTGCCAAATTTTCTGGCAAACGTCTGACTACAAAATTTCTTGTATTTTCTAAATATCCAATCTAAGAGGCTTCACATTAGCTGCTTCAGATTGCACACATGAATATGGTCTGTATTAAATCGTTAAATCTATATAATGCTGCAAAAATTTCATGGTCATAGAGAAGATAAATAATATAGGATCTAGTTTTTCAATATAAATAACAGTAATAAAGATCTTAAGGTAAAAGATTCATAATGTTTTTTCTTAGAAAAACATGAATCCATATGTGCACTATAGATAAATACATATAATTTATTGAATAAATATGAAAAGAAATGCAGCGAATGCTGCAACATGTGTGTGTCCAACCATGTATGTATGTACATATACATGTCCATGCATCAGTATGCCTTTTTTTTTTTTTTTTTTTTTTGAGAGGATAAAAATAAATTATTCATAAAGTAACGTGTGAATACATCTAAAAGAGTCAGAAAATAAAATATTTTTAAAAGATCAAAGAATCAACCTCAAATCAATCTACAAAAGATCTCCAGATACGTCTATTTATATAGTGGTAAATGATGTGCCCAAGAATATCAGTTGTCTTGCCGCTTAGTCGCGGTAGTCTCCAATCAAGATGGCATGTTTCTCTACAATATTGAGAGTATCATAGCAATAGATACGAGGGATTGGTTGGGTATTATCCATTGAATGCTTTTAATACTAAATATAATAAAATCATACTAGGATGGTATCGATATGGATGCAGTACAGTACTGAGACGGCGGAGGTTGCCCTAACCATGACCTATCCAGTCAAAAGATATCTCCTTAAGCTATCTTGGTCTTACCTTAGTCGCCTAACCAATAGCCCAACACTTTGGACCCCTAGTGGGCCTACCATTCTGGCCAACGTTCTCCCCTAAGTCTGTCCTGGTGCGGCGCCCTCGCGTGGCTCGTTCACATCTCCAACTTTGAAATCCTGCGCAAAGAAATTTCTTGCTACCCACATCAACATCTCATGGCGACCACCTCTCTTCTCTCAACCTATTTTATTTATATCAATCCAAGCACTACTGCTGAAGCCCCAATTAACTCACTCAGTGCGTCTCACAAGGACCGGCCGATACTGCAGCCGCGCATGGATTCCAGGGTTCGGGCTCGCCCTGAGTTGCCATGCGCTGCTTGCCGGACGCTTCACCGGAAGTGCAGTTATGGATGCATGCTGGCTCCTTACTTCCCAGCCGATGAGCCCGAGAAATTTGCTAGTGTCCATAAGGTGTTTGGAGCTAGCAATGTGATCAAAATGCTGCAAGTGAGTGATCTTTCCGTTCTTGTTTTCCATCAAAGGTGCTAGATTGGGGAGCTTTGATTTCTATCTATATTCTTAGATTATGGACATCAAAATAACTTGAAATCGCCTCTCCTACTGTCTCTGATATGTGTGCTCACATCCTTGGAGATTTTTATTTTGCAACGTTTAGCTCCCAACTCTACTTAGTTTTAGTTGTCCACTGGTAAGCTTGGTTGATCTTTTTAACTATTTGTTTCTCGGTTTGGGTTCTATTTCCTCCTCTCTTCGTAACATATATTCCACCATAACATTGGTTTTCTGGTGGCTGTTTGCCGGTTTTCTCTGTGGCTTGGAGAGACAGTAATTAACAAGTCTCACCACCTCGTAACCCCTACGTAACTTGATGGATGACTTACCACAAGAACCGTAGGTTAGTAATGACGTGTCCATATAAGTGAAAGCTACTTCCATGCCTTGTTGCCTTGCACATCACCTCTGATTTGTGAGCCCAACTGCAGGTCTCGCATCAGGAAGTGGTAATATGCAATTTATATGCGCTTTTACTTGCTTGTTCATGTTGTTTTACTGAAAGATTAGCATAGTAATTCCTCGACTGAAGAGTAAATTGTCGGTCCACAAAACATTCTACTCGTATGCTTATAATCTTATGGTTGATCGTATTACATGTCCTAGCTATTTATCCATTCTATTATTAAAAACAAACTCCTGAGTGTTGCTTGAAGCTCTGCTCGGAGGTTCATCCTTCGGACCTTCTCCACACCATGTGCATCTCATTTGGTATGTTCGACTACCCTGATATTTGAATATCTCAAAAGAGAGCTTATGTGGCATATTACTTGGTAAAATTTGCTAGGTCATTGAAGTAAGTCACCTAAATAAATAAGCAATTCTAGTATATAGGTGTATAAAGAATCAAAATGAATATTGACTTATTTCAGATGGGTACTAGGTTCAAAATTTTAAATTTGCTTGGCTCATGTTCTACATGAAGCTGACAAAAAGAACCATTGATTGTCTAAAAATGGCATCAAGGATAAAGTACACAGCAATGCATGTCCAAGACTTCTGATGTGCAACAATTTTCATGGATCAGATGGTGGAGGATGGAAGGCGAGAAGATGCTGTGAAAGGCATGGTGTATGAGGCTTACTCAAGGCTTAGAGACCCTGTCTATGGATGCACTGCTGCCATCTCCTACTTGCAGAAGTGCGTGGAAGATCTCAAGGGACAGCTGAAGACAACCTCAGAGAAAATCCTTGAGTCACAAGAACAAAGAGATCAACTATTGAGTATCCTCATGGATGCTCCCTACCTAAAGCAAACATATCTTCCTGTTGGCAGCATGGTGCGCGACAGCGATGGAAGTTTTGCATTCGACAACATGATCCATGATGGCCATTACGAAATTTTCATGGATAATTGCCAAATGATATAAAAATCTGGAGTTCAATCTTAATCACTCCTTGTTGCATCGAGTGAGAGAAGATTACATAATATGGAGTTAGGTACAAAGATATTTCCCAAGCAGAGGAAGCATAGTCCCGGAAAAATTCTAGATGTTATGAAAGTCCATGGTTCAACCTTAATAGCTCCATGGTGCATCAAGTGAGAGAGGATTAGATATAAATCAAGTTAGATGCAAGGAGAAGCAAACGAAGCAGCAGTCCAGAAACACTCTCAAAAGAGAAAAATAGTCAAAAAGCATCTAATTTCACGAAATGGCTGTTGACTGTTTACATAATAGTAATTATAGTAATCTTGTTATTGTTATTTTTCGGTGGTGGTAAGTGGATCGATGGAGAGAAGGGGTGGACCAGTCTAACTCCCTGAACCCCATGGAGTTATCCGGTTCTTCACAGAGTTGAATATCCCGTCTTACCCCAAAAAAAGGGGATTGTCTTTATTCCCCCAAATTGACCTTCGCAGTAATCATGGATAAGCTAATTTACTCGATGTACATGCGGAGTGAATCAACCCTCAAAAAAACAGCACCAATGTGGAAGACCAAGCTTCATCATAAGAATCTATGAGTGATCATTAATGTCGGACCACACAGTCCAATGACATAAGGCATAAATTGAGCCCAATTGAAAAACTAAAAAAAAAAAAAAAGCAAGCTATAGGCCATTAGATTGGGAACTCTAGGGTCTCTTGGCTCATCCACACATTTTTCTTTCACTTTTAAGGATATTGAACTATTGATTCAGCAATAAATACCTATATAGCTATCATAAAAACCAGCAGAACAGCTCATTTCCATCGTATGCAATGATACATATTACATTTCATCATATATAAACTATATGCAGTCATCAAACAATGAAATGAAGCTGACTTACCTAATCCCATGAATATTGTACAATACAATATAGAGCACGCTCACAGAACAAGAATCCACATTTTACAAGTTGGGCAAGAAAGCTATGTTGCTTATCCGCCTGAGCTCTCACATGAGCTTCCAGGGCTAGGAAGAATGTCATTAACTGACAGCCTAATCACCCGACCACCTGAAAGTCTTGAAATTTCCATGCACTCTTGCAGGTCAGCATAACAGGCCAGCATCACCCACTCATGATCATCATCCAGATACTTGATATCAAATGTGCCAATTTCCAGCTTCAGCCTCTTGGCTATTTCATTTCTCAATGGTATGATACCAGCAGTGCATCGCATACGAAACCTTATAATATCTTCTTTGTAACTCGCCTTTATAGTCACAGTCCTCAAATCTTGTATTGACATCGGTTTTGCTGGATCACTGGTAGGGCCTAAGGCATTGTCATCATGACAATCATGCATTGTAGAAGTACAGAGATCCTTCAAATCATTGGAGTTACCTGGATCTTTAATAAGAATTCCATCAAGTGGAGGTTGGGGCTCCACTGCAATAGCATCAGATATTGAGCAAACTGCAAGCCGATTCAGATCTTGAGCAGTCTGTTCAGGGAATCCCAATGGATCACTAATATTTTCTCCTATTTGCAAGATGGAAGAAGCAAATGGTTTACCCATATGGGTTTCATTCATCGGGCTTCCCTGACATGAACCTTCAGAAGTAGGGGGATTCATGCTCCCTTCGCCCGAAGAGCTTCCTGATTTTGAAGAATAGGAAGGCTTACCCGGTCCAAGCTGAATATCACAGTCACGAACAGAATCCTGTTGAGCTATGAACATTTTGCATTGTTCCTCATCTTCTACTGATTTATGCATCAGGGATCCCTTATCTCTTTTACCATGAGGATCAAGAACTTTGGCACCCTCACTCTGTTTGGAGTTATCTAGTTTGATGGGCCAAGAGATGGAACCAACAGCAACAGGAAGTGGACCAGTTAGCGAGGTCAGATCAAATCCTCCTGACCCATGAACAGACTCTATTACTCCCTTCAATTTGGAAAGAGAGCGGTTGACCTTATTGATCTTGCGAGACGGCCATCTAGAGATTCCATGGTGCCTACAGATACGTTTCATGGTTGTAGGACAAACTGTGAAACCATAAAATAACTAGTTTCAGATACATGATGCTCCACAACAACATATATAAAATGAAAAATACATGATTATCTGTTTGAGATTGCAAGTGCAACAAACAAAGGTAGAATTTTCAGAAACTAGCATTATGCGCATGCAATGTATGTGACCCTGCATAAATGGTTGATGAGCATTGAGATTCTATAAAGACTCACTATTGTATGTTAAGAAAATTAAAAATTTGAAAACAGTTGAATCTAATGGTTGAGTCGAAGTCCCAGGACTCCCATTATACAAGTAAGAAGAGGCCCATTGTACATCATGAAGTGCACTGAGAAAACAGAGAATGAGGAAAAAATTGATGATGACTATTTCTCAAAGTCGCATTGCACCATTGACACCACCTATTTGAAATCCATAAATACTGCTAACTAAGAGCTTATAAGAAAGACTGCAGGCATCAGTTGCACACTTAAGCTTACCTCCAAGGCTTTTGGCAGCATCTTTCAGGCTCCCAGCAAAATACTGTTGGAGAACCTCTAGACTGATTGTTTTCTCAGCTTTACCCCGTCTCCTTTCAAGTGGCCTATTTTTTTTATTGACCAAGGAAGAACAAGGAGTTCCTGTACCACTTGAATCAACAACAATCTTTGTATTCTTTCCATCATTAGAATCTGTCAGAAAATGTTGCTCTGACAACTCAGGAATTGCATTTTTCTCTTTCTGCATCCCATTAAGGCCCTCAACAAGATTACATTCAGGGAAAGTATGAAGACCATTCTCACAACATCGCATATAGATTGGTTTAGGTTCTGATTTTTGACTCCCAATTTCAAGCATGTCAATAACTTCAAGAGACGATCCTTCTTGTAGTTCTACATCAGTGATAACTTTTAGGCTACAAAAACATTTTTCCATCATGGTTGTCATTGACTGCAACAATGCCAGTTGTTCACCAGCATCCTCGCAGTCAGGAGGCAAGAAGAACTCTAATACATAATCATCATGTCCGGTCTGAGTACTCTGTAAACATAGAGCAAAACAGCAGGCCAATCCAAACATTCGAGCATAGTGGACTAGAGGATACTCAATTTTGGAGAACTGAGTAATATCTTTAGAGAAACATGGCCTTCGTGATGCAAATGCCCTGCCTGCGACACCTTGTCCCTTTTGAAGATGATGTTCCACACATGCCTCCCTGAATCCCCACATGTGAGCATCAATGACATGAAAAGCCACATCAGTTGTTGACATGCAGACTTGTCCCATGCAAGTACCATCAAAGCTGGAGCAATTCTTTTTCAAACCACCACCATGTGCAAGAATGCTACGATGTCTGCACGGAACCCATGTCTGAGCCAAAGGCAACTTATATGCTTCACAGACCATGGTGAGGATTTTCAATATTTCAGCCAGAGCAGCTTGGCGTCCCTCATTGCATATCTGGTTCAGGAAAGATAGAATAACATGTTCTTGAGAAGAAATCAAATGAAATAATTTAAGCTGCCATTGCAAAAATTTATGACTCACCTGAACATTCGGATGGTTGAGAATTTCAGAACTTTTTAGATTTACTGCCTGCATAGAACTGAAAATATGTTACTGAAAGGAGAGTCAAAGGAGAAGAAAACAACATAATTAGACATCCTTCAAAAAATCATTCACTTCAGTAGACGGGCCGCCAATGAGGCCACAACATGACCCACCTCTCTTTCTAGGTCAAGAATGTTTATGCCTCATTATAGAGATACCAAGATAACATTTTGAAATTGGTACCATTATCTGAATACCTGAAAAGTTCATAACTATCCTTAACATTAAAAAAATGCTACCTTCAATTTTCTTGCCGACTTCA
Organism: Elaeis guineensis; assembly: GCF_000442705.2. Classification (NCBI taxonomy): domain Eukaryota; kingdom Viridiplantae; phylum Streptophyta; class Magnoliopsida; order Arecales; family Arecaceae; genus Elaeis; species Elaeis guineensis. The sequence continues at coordinate 111,152,557 of NC_025995.2, forward strand.
AAATAGAACTTTGTTAAATTATAAATTACACAGTCAAATTTAATACACTACTTTTCTGAGCACCTAAGTAATTTTAAATATGTGATCGTTTGTAATTGATGTGATTACAGAAATTACTGTAAGCCGATTTCAGTTATAACAGAGACAGCACTCTTCTCTTAATAATTTGGTGTTGCTCATCATCCACCATCCACCCCCAAACATACACATCAAAGAACAAGAAAACAAAAGGTTCTAAATTTGACATCTATGTGTCCCATTTAAAACCACCAGCTTTGTCAAGAAAAGCTTTTAGCAAACTCTCCTAAATAACTTTCATTCAGATAGCCTATGGTCTTCTTCACTTATTTCAGTTCCTTCATGCAAATTCTCTCGTTTTCTGAGTCTCCTTAGAACTTTGCTGGGCATATTGGATGCACTAAAAAGATCAATTTTCTCACCATTTCATCCATAAGTTCTATGCCCTATGCACATTCGCTAATCCATAAGAGGAAGCCACAGAACCTCTTCTTTTATATTCCCTGACCACTCCCATTTTGCATGCACACAAACTCATAATCTGCCTTTTAATGCAGCCAACAACCCAATACCGGAGCAGATTATAGACTCAAAACAGCACGCAGAAACAAAAATTCCAGATGGATAATCTTATACGAGGAAAACAAATCTCATCTAAGCACAACTCATAATCTAGTAACATCAAACATGATGACTCCTTTTTGGATCCTTGCAAGTTGTCTGCGATCTCACAAAATTTTGTGTTTTCCAAACATATTAGATTTTATAGCTCCCCCCTCCCGCCTCACATGAACACAAACTCATGATCAGCCTTTTAATGCAGACAAGAGCCCATGTATCAAAGCATATTATAGACTCAAAACAGCACACAGAAAGAAAAATTCCAGGTAGATAATCTGTTTGAGGAAAACATATTTCTCATCTAAGCACAACTCATAATCTAGTAACATAAAACATGATGACTCCTTTTTGGATCCTTGTAACTTGTAAGTTGTTTCGCAGTTTCACAAAATTTGCCAATGAAAACATTGCATTTTTCCCCCAAACGTATTAGATTTCCTCAGGTTGCAATATAATAAACTTAACATATCGAACATGATGTAAAAACTCATAAACTACCCAACTTTTTTGTTTTTAAGAAATTAAAAGTAGCTACTGCTCTTAATAGATACCATCAAATCTAAGAGTGATGATCATTTTTACAGCAGAACTAGTAACAGAATGCAGTGACATAATCGTTTCATAAGCTCAATAGAAACAAAGTGAAACACAAAAGTCAGATGATCAGGTAAAAAAAGATTCCCAACCTTAAGAGCTTTGCAGACTTTATCGACCTCACCAGCATAATTGATCTTTGGTGATGTCATTATGAGTTCAACCACACCAATACAAGACTGATCGCAAGGTTCAAAAACTGGCAGAGCCAAAGTGCCCCGAACATTATCATGAAGAGCATGACTAAGCCGTGGATACTCCTTCGTGCTATAATACTGAACATCAGGTGTCCACTCTGGCACTTTCTGCCTAAAGACCCGGCCTGGGAGTCCCAGATCTCCATCCTGATCTCCATCAACCGAGAACCTGTAAGTCACGGACACTGTCCGATAGTGAAGAAGTCCAACACTACGAGGATCAAGAACAAAGGGCTGCTCTGAGGTTGTGAGCACATATCGATTTCCATTTTTCACAGGTGCCCAAACCTGAACCAGCAAATGCTGATTGGTTGAGTCTTTGAGGTATCGAAGTGCCTGTGACATCCTCTCCTTGAACATGCATGAGCCATTAGAATTCTCTTCCTCTGATGACAACTGACGCTGCCTTGTGTTATCATTGGCTCCACTGCTAATATTTCCATTAGTTGCATCAGAATTACCTGGATATCAGAATACAAGGTCAAGATGTTATAATTATTCATAGCAATATCAGAACATACTAACACGCTCAACTATTAGGATTGCCTAATAGTACCTAGCATGTAAAAGTTTCAAAAATTTATCTCCAAGGTACAGACTGAAGCATAAATAATGGTGATGGAACCATAACTTCAGGATGATTGCAATTTGCAACTACAATTATGAAACTGTTACTGCTATGCAGCATCCTCATGCAAAAATACTGTGAAAATTTTGTACGGCAGATCGAAGTGAAGCTAAATCGTTTTGATAATACCCATAATTCGTAATTGATAAAAAAATAGTACTCGCAATTCTATTGATTCCAGCAAATTTCATAAATTTCACCAAAAAAGAAAGTTTTCTTTTTTTTATTTTTTTTGATTCAGATTAAGAAGACAAAAAAAATAACACGCAACAATAGCAAAACAATTACAGCAAAAAGATTCCGATCAAAAAGAAGTACGTATACCACTACCAACTCCAGAAAGTTCCTTAATTTCCAAAAAAAGTTTAAGTCTGTTCATGTGTTTTTTGAAGAACTCTAGAGAAAATAATCTATTACACCGGCAACAAAGACTAACCAGAACAAATCTCCACGAAAAGAACCCAGAAAACATCACAGGAAACATGACACAAATCTAAGGAACAACGGAGTTAAAAGTCAAAACCGAACAGCCGGTGAGGGAGCTCACAGGAGACGAATCTGGGGAGCGAATTCGAGGCATCGAAACCTCTGTCTTCGAAAAGCCAGAGAGGAGAAGGAGGCGACAGGAAGGGGAACTGGAGAAGGCTCTGAGGTGAGGACGACGCGAGAAAAGAAGGGGACGGAGGGCCGGTGATGAGCGCGATGGGATCGAAAGGCCAGGAGGCGGGGTCGAGATCGAGGTCCATGAGCTCCCGCCTGGCGGCGAAGGGTCCCTTGCCCTCGTCTCCGTCTCCGGCCGCCGACATAGGAAGGAGAGACAGCGAACGCACGAGATGGAGGGCAGTGATTCCATTTGGAATCAGCCAGGGTACTTGAACTAGCGGACAAGCGGGTTGAATAGAATAAGATAATGGCCGACGAAAGCCAGCCCGCCGCAGCGACCATCACCGTCCGATCCGTAGACCTCGAACTCTGATTCAACGGTGATCGGATCTTTTGATTCCAAAGGAATTGCTAGCCCACGGAAGCATTGTACACGACGGTTAAAAATCCGACATGTGTTCTGTGGTGGAGGTAGGTAAGCTCCACGAACGTAAACGTGTCATCTTGTGGTGTTATTTATCTGGATGTCGCTGTTGAGGGCATTTCAGCTCATTTGCACGGCCTGGGAATATCATATATTGGTGATGTTATCCGCATACCATCAACCGGCTATCGATTGGCGAGAAACGTCGCCGGTGCGGTCACCAGGACCAACGCCGCGCCGCGTCTCGCAAAGGAGTGGAAGCTGCTGTCGCCTGGATGTGGTGACCAACGGTGACCTTTTGGAATATAATATTTCAGAAAGGGGCGGGGAAAGAGGGTGCGGGGGGGTGGGGAGGAGAATGTGGAAAGTAACCGTTGGAAACGAACCGTTTTGAGTCAGCGAGTGCGAACACTGGGGGAGGAAAGGATCGGGATGGTGCATTATTGACTAGGCACCGCAACAAGAATCCATCTAGTGTGGTTTGTTAACGACAGCGACTCTGTATTAAGTAAATATGTAGAAGATGTCCACGCACACCTAATTGCAGAAGAAGAATCCAACCATTAAATGGGCAGATGCACCCATTTGCATTTGGATGGTGTAAGGGGAAGCTGCTATATAGATTGTAATATTAAAAGGAAAGAGAGAGAGAGAGGAGGGACTAACCATGGTTCATGGTCAGTTTCCCAAATAGATTCTTTTTTTATGGTGTCTTTATCTCATGACTTTACAAAGATACTTTTGCTCCGGTTCACCTACGACAACCATTGGTTATTAGATTTCTGATTGAAACCGGAGAATTACATATCTTTAGAATGATATCTTTGTATTCATTCGGACTATAAATATCGAGCTGTAGGACCAGAAAAGAATAGCTTTTTTCTTCTTTCTCAAAATCTTTATTCTTTCTTCTAATTTATAAATAATTTTCTAAATGACTTTTAGAATTTTTTTCAAAACTGCTATTTACAAATTCCATAAAATTTTGTTGTATCATTGAGGTGATTTGCCAGGAATTCATTAGCAAATTTATTGTTTAAGTGAGAGCAGCTATTGTTTTAAAAATAATAATCTATGCATTTCAAAATCTTGAATTTTTTTATTTTTTTCCTCCATTTAATCCCTTTTCTCAAAAGAAACTTAGGTTGGCAAGTTGTATTTAAATATTTATGTAAGTGATTGTGTAAGGTGAAACTTTGGTTGGCAAGTTGCATTAAATATATATATGCTTCCTCATCAGATGTTTGACATGTTGTGTTTGGGCTTATGAAATGATCATTTATTTTTCTCTTTTAATATGTGAGATGCCACCAAAACCCTTCTTTGGAGTATTGGCTTATAGGTTTTGCCCATCGCGACGTGTTTCTTTTATTGCTCCTTTTCCCATCAAATCATTTTACGTATATGCCTGTTGAAGCATCTTTTAGCCCATCTCTCTTGCAATTCATCAAATACTGGATAAGAACGAGATATCTCTCAGTTATAACTGCTGGATCAAAACAAAATATCCACTGTTTGTTACATAGTTAGGAGCACTTTGTTCGGTAGTTACACTTGCAAAATCATTCTGTTTCTAAATTAAGGAAATGGTATGATTATATGGGTTACAATCGTATAGCAAACAACACGTGTTCTATTTCGATCCAATAGTTACAACCAAAAGATATATTGTTCTTATCCAATACTTGATGAATAGTCAGATGATGACCAAAATATTTTTTCAAATAAGAGGTACATAATGCATAAAAAAATAATTTTTTACATGTTTAGTTGATCATGAAAAAATTGCACATCTCAAAATGACTTATGTTTGATTAAATATCTATTTTTATGACAAAATTATATACAATGCTTGCTATATGCTTAATAAAAAAAAAAAAATCTTATTTTATTCTATCTAAAAATTTAAGAATATTTTTTTTAAAAGAATATTCTAATTCCCAATTGATGAAAATTGGACTTTTTCATATCCCACATAAATTTTTCTTTCTTATGAAATATAGAATTTTTATTTCCATAAAAAAATTACTTTCCATGAAAAATTTATTGAATAATTTTGAAAAATTTGTTCTGAGTATTAGTTTAGTGGCCATACCTCTTCACTTACAATCTGAGATCAAGTGATGTTAACATTATATTTCTTCCTATGTTTTAAAAAATGAGAAAAAAATAGAAATATGCACCACTTATTCAAATCAAAATTGTTTTTTTCAAGCCAACAAAACCAACTTGGTTGAATCATTGAACTTAGTCTAACATAATGCTATAAACACAAGTAAAAAGTAGGGTAGCAATGGTTGAGCATCTAACCTTTTTAACTTGTTTCAATCAGTTATAGATCAAATTGAATTATTTATTTAATAAAATAGATAACTTTTGATCTATATTTTTGACCCATGTAAGGTCGATTAATTTTTAATCTACCGTATATCCAACCCAATCTATATATTGCCCAACCCAAGCCGCTCGCCACCCCTGCAAGAAACCAAGCTAATTGCTCAAATCACTCAACAAGCTCCAACTGCAATAGATTCGAGTATTCGACCCACTAACGCTCCGAGAGAATACAACTCGATTCGATTCTCCGCTCACGTTTCTCGACTCTCTCACGTATACGACGGGCATCAACCGCCTCCAGTGCCGGCACCGACTCCGGCGAGGCCACCGCCTTATCTTCGGACGAGTAAGATCTCTCTATCCTTCTCTTCAAAGAAACCCTAATTCCTTTCTCGATTTGTTCCGTCGAAGATCAGCCGCGGATCACATTGATACTACCCCCGTTGCCATCTCTCGCTTTTTCGTTTCTTGGCCCGGGTCGCCTGGGATCAGGGAATCCATATATGGGTGGATCCCTCTCTCTCCAATTCAATTGGGGTTGATCCAGTCTCAAGGAAGATTCTTTTTATTATTGTTATTACTGTTATGCTTATGGTCGGATGGAAATGCTCAAGGGGAAGAAAGGGAGGAAGGGGATTGGGAATTTATGATGTAATCTAGTGGTTGATACCTTTATTTCTGTCTTTTAGGGAAAAAAAAAGAGTTAAATTTATGGTATCTCACTATCTGATTAAAGAATGAACCTGGTGCTTGCTGAAATGTCTCAGAACAACGTGGTTTTACATTCTACCGTACGTCTGATTTAATCTGTTATTCAGGTTTGCTTGGAATAGAAAGGGATGGAATTCTTGGGTTATGAGATTTTTTTTTTTGGTGAAGGGTAAGGATGCTATGAAGATATTTTGTATAGGATAAAGGAGTTTTTTTTCTCCGTCTAAATTCATGCGTTGGACGTTTCCTCTCTCTCTCTCTCTCTCTCTTTTTGTGGTCTTGGAATATTTTTGAGATGCAAATACCGAGTTTTGAGTTTGATTCTTTACAAACAATTTAGCTAGTTCCAAAATTAGTTTTAATTTCTTTTTGTTGGTAGACATCCCCTGGTCCCTGAAAGAAACCCCAAGAAAAGAAAAAGAACAAAAGGAAGTTAGATTGTGCTCATGGTTTGCAAATTAAATGCATAAAACATGTTGATGTCAGACAGATGCATTTATTTTTCAGATAATTTGTGGAAGGAGATTCAAGAAGAAAGGAAACTGCAGGTGAAGGATGGATGGAATGCCCAATATAAAGAAATGGATAATAATCTATCCTGTCTACATAAACTCAAAAAAGACGATTGCCCAGGGCCGCCGTATCAGTGCTGAAAAAGCATGTGAGAACCCCACCTGTATTGAGATTGGTGATTGTTGCAGCTATCTCAAGCTTCCCTTTGCCATTGAGGTCTCTTGGTTCCCACCTCCTTTTGTATTCTTCTCTCTCCTTCAATCTATCTTTTGTAGATCATTGTTAGTCTATTTATGTCTAGTTATGTTAACATGGTTGCAGTTAGATAAGGCATACCCTCGAGACTTCATGCAGAGAGGAAGGGTGAGGGTGCTGCTGAAAAGGGAGGATGGGTCTCCATATAATCCTGCTATTGGTACCCGTAAGTATTTGAGAATCTTTGTTTCCTAATAGTTGTTATTAAGAAGGCTAATCTTATTTATTCTTAGTGATGGCTATTTTGGATGTTGTTGTTAAACAAATTTTTTGAGTGAAGCAAATTGATTAAATGCTAAAAGCTTGGGGCTGTTCTCAATGCCAGCCATGTACCATAACTTAATAATTAACTTACTTGTGCAATTCTCATATGTGATTCACGATAAACTTTCTAGTGAGTTTTCAATATAAGCTTTAAAAAATAATTGAAAGATGTTCTTTATTCAGTCAAAGAGAGTCCAAAGTTACATTTATGTGGCACTAGAATTTGGAGTTTGTTGTGCAAAACCTCCACTTACTGCAATTGGGATAGTGATGCAGATGATAGAAGAATTTCCACCTGAATAAATTATTTCACCCTATATGATGGAGTAATATATTCCTGGCTTAAATGGGGCAAAGAGTATTGGAAGGTGAAGGGTTATGTACCAACTTTTAAGAAATACTTGCCTTAGCCTTCTGAAAAAGTGGTTTAACCCAAGTGCTCCAATGATTGTTTGGCTGAAAAAGGCTGGAATGAGTAGGTTGAATGACTACTCCCTCTTATTCCACTTCCAAATTCATCCTTAGAGAGGCAATCTCAAGCTCCTAAGTAGAGCTTGTTTGAGATCCAAGCATATCCTTTAATTGTGTTGGCTGAGGAGGTTAGTTTCTGATTCAGGAAAAAACCAAGAAAAGCAATAGCAGTTTTATCTGACAATTATTCTATAATTGAAAGAAGAAAGAATCATCTTTCCATGATATATTTAAGTGCATTGAAATTCATCAACATTTCATTCAGGAGCTGATAGGGCATCTCTTGTCTTCATGAAGTCATTGTCAAAGGCATACCTCTGCAAAATTCAAATCATGCGCAATTCTAGCAATTCAAATTATGGGTGCACTAGAGTTTGTTCAATCCTTTTCATAATATTCTTTTTTTTTTAATCATTATCTGATGGGAAAGTCTCAGTTTATCTTTCCTATTTATAAATAGGTTTTGGGTAACACAAATTATACTCAAAAAGACTCCTAAACAAAGTAGTCATTGTAGCTAGGTGTCTAAGAAGGCTTTATGAAGTACAGAAAAAGAGAATAAAGGTTTCATGAAGTCGTTGTAGCTAGCAACCATCCTCTTATCATTTTTATCATCCTCCATCTCTGTTATCAGAAGAAAAGCCTCAACGAGAAATGGAATAAGTCGCTTAACCAAATCCACTCTCCTTTGTAATCTTAACTTTCTGGGGGAAAATGATCCGTGACTGAAGATCCATCCTTTATATTTTGACTGCTACAAAATGTGAATTTTTCAGTATGCTATGACATTTGGATCCACATCTGTGGTCCTGATGTTATACAGATCATAGAGGGCAAAAGTTTGATCCCTTGAAGAGAGTACATGCAAACACTTTGAAAATATATTATATTATGCCATTTTTGTTGTGGCTCAATCTTCTCTACTTGCCAACTCTTTTTCCACCACTAGGGTTTGAACACTAGAACCTCGCCAAAGTGGAGAGGGATGCCGACTGAGAGAAGGCTGGTTGGCTACCCAATGGAAAATCATGCATGTGAAATTTTCTGTGATTCTGGAACCACACCCATACTGAAGTTATCACTATATTCAAAAGGGTGGGATACTTTTTTCACCAGTTGTGTGTTATATATAGGAAGCATAGCTTGGAAGGTATTTTCTTCTTCAATCTTTGCCAACAAAATCGCCGCAGATGTAGAACTCTTAACAATTACTGATGTGATGCATTTGATAGATGTAAAACACTTGGGATATTGGCACTGATACTGTTGATGTTACACAGGAAAGCAGCTGATGCTCCAAATCGCAGAGTTGGTTCCCAAACACCATGGAAGAACCAAGAAACAGGAGGCTACAGCTACATCAAATGCAGGGCCTTCAAAATCTGGAAAGGGTGGAAAGAAGAAAAAATAAAAATATACTAGGGCGACATGCAAAAAATGCTTTTCCCAGATTACTTTCTTCGAAAGTTTTACAAGCTAATGGTGTACTCTTCTGGGAAATGTCACATACCCATTGCATTCAGTTAGTGCAGTACTGTTTTCAACTTACCAGTCTTCGATTTTATTGCTTTATGTTTCCAAGACTCCCAATTTTCTCGTTTCAAACTTATAACCATATTTTGGTCTGGATCTTGGTATATTCTGATGGGACATGATTAGGTGGCATTGAATGGAGCAGATGTTGTAGCTTTTATCATTGTCTATACTGTTTATAGGTTTGAATTCGCGTATGATTCTCTCTGCCTGCAAACTAGCCTTCCAGGTTTCAAGGCTGGCCATATACATTATGTAACAACATCAAACATGTAGCTTTGCAGGTTGGTACGGTTAACTCTGCACTGGGACCTCTGTTGAGCCAGAGTCCGTTCATTTGAGAATGTGGGCTATGACCACAGAATGTCTTGAGAACACTTGCATCCCTAGTTTGAACGGCGGCTCTTAAGGGCTGTTTGGTTGCCTGTGTCTGAGCCTCAGATGCTGCATTCTAATTGCAAGCAGATAGATGCAGGTGCTTGCCTGCAGCTGGGCTAGATGTAGGCAACCCGGATGCATTCTAAGAACTTTTGCTGCATGTAGCGATGCAGTCAAAAATGACTGCATCCCCGAATGTACATTCTAGATGTAGTCTCAGAGGCTACAATCACTAACCATGCTGTTTAATAATCATAAAATATTAAGACTACTATGACTATAATTGTAAAATGTTACCATAACATCAGCATAATTCATACTATAATAGTTTTTTAAAAAATAATCGATATCATAGCGCCATATAGTAATATATAATTATATATAATTATAATATAATGATATGATAATTTTTTGAGTTGTTATAATATTGTATTATAGTATTCATCGCATTATATGTGAGATAATATGCTACATCGTAGTATACATATTATCTTGTACTATATTGAATATATTATTACTATATTATGTTATATTATATTATATTTTATAACTATATATAATATAATATAATATTTTAATTATATTATAATATTGTTATATTAACCTTACCATGTAATTGCAAGGTAATAATACTCTTTCTAGATGAAGCAACTAAACGTAGAAATTGCAAATACAGTTTTCCAATGCAATCAAGCTAAATAGATACTTGCGAATGTAAGTACAACATTTCTAGTTGCAGCTGTCAGTAGAAATGCAAGCATCTATAAATCTCTACAATTGTACAGCCCCTTTCTTTGTTTTGCCCTTTCATGCAGTAATATTTATTTGATTTGTTCTCTATTTCCTTGCATGCTTATATATTTTAGGAATGCGTTCTTTGGAACTATAATCCGTAGGGACCCCATTGCAAACTAAGTTTTACAAAGCCAAAATATTAGCAGCTACTGTGCTGCTCTTACTTTTGTGGTGGAAGGTGCGCTTGGGAAGTCGAGTTTGTTCGGGAATCTCTGCATCTCCCATGCTTTCACAACCATTATCATTACCATCCTCTAGTTGAACTCCAATGTAACCCACTTTGGGCATAGTACAATGGCACAATTGGGTACTCGGAATCAGATTTTTTAATGCTTAGTTAAGATAAGGACTTCGCCATAGGATCCAATCATCCAAAGTCTTTGCTGTGTTAAGCTAAGCTGTTTGGTCTACTACTAGTCTAAGGCTAGGTCTAGGGTGCATATCGTTTGGAAGCTGCAGGAAATAATCCAATTTGGAGCTAGATTTAGCTTACTCAAATTTAGCTTGAAGTATAAATATGTAAATAACTTATTAACACTATATATCATTTTAATTATTATCATATATATAAATATATTTCCATAATTATTGAAAATAAAATAATATAGGTTAGATAAATATTTTTTAAATATATAAATATAATTTTAAATATTCACCAGATCACTTAATAAGCTTTTTGTGAGCAACTTGAACTTGGCACAAAATCAAGTAAGCTAGCTCAAATCAAGCCTATCTCGGCTATTTACACCCCCAACCAAGGCCCAATTACCAATAGATGTATAAAAGAGGCCACCAGGGACCAACCGTCTATCATCGTGTCTCATCGTGTCGAAGGATCCCATCCAATCTTGACCCACTTGATCTAATCAGACCCCAGGCTTCATCAACTTTCGGCTGCAGGCTAATGGGCTTAAAACAAATATTAAAGTCATAAATTTTTGTGCATCGCGAGCAGCATAGAAAATATGATGTAGAGTGCACAATTTCATCCAATTGATCTATGTAATCATCAATTTTTAATATATATTTAATATTTATAGATTAATTTTTTTATTTAAATTTTTTATATAAAAAAATATTTTTATTTTTTGAAAAAATTATAACATTTTATGACATAATATAATCTAGAATATCATAATATGATTTCTCATATTATAATATGAGAAGAATATTTTTATTCAATCACTTTTCAATACACATTTAATATTTATGAATTAATTTTTTTATTTAAAAATTTTAAATAATAAAAATATTTTTATTTTTTTAAAAATATTATGATATTTCGTATATATCATGAGCATGAAATATCGTATGGATATACGATATCATAAATTTTTTTAAAAAATAAAAATATTTTTATTATATAAAATTTTTAAATAAAAAATTAATTTATTGATATTAAATATATATTAAAAAATAATAATCACGTGGATCAATCGGATGGGCAGTGCACTCCTTATCAAATTTTTTATACCGCTTGCTGTGCACAAAGAATTTTGCATTTTTTAATATCTTTCTCTACATACTGTAAGGCCCTTTCTTTTATATTTTTTTCTCCAGTTCCCTTCCAATCGCTTACCAGACCCAATCACACCGGCCACTCTTCCGTCGCTTCCCCACAGCCGCTGCCGTTGCCGCAATTTTTGGACCACTGCCTCTCGCTGGCGATACTGCTGGACCACCGGGCCTCGGGAGCGCCTCCAGCCCCCCCTCTCGAAGAAGAAGAGGAAGAAACGCCGCTGTGAAACCCTAGATCTCAGAGATCTCCGCCTTTCGTCCTCGATCGTCGCCCGCCGAATCTCAGTTCTCTGATCCGATTCCAAAGGCCGAATCTCGTCATGGTAATGCAAGAAAACAGTCGCAATTTCTTTTGTTATCGTTCTTTCTTTTCGAGAGAGAGATTTTTTAACTCCTAAAATGAAGGAATTTTATGTCCTTTTTTCGGTGAATCTTTCAGTCGGCGCTGTTTAATTTCCATTCGTTCCTGACGGTGGTGCTGTTGGTGATCTGCACCTGTACCTACATCAAGATGCAGTTCCCCACCATTCTTGAACAGAGGACTGGGTAATTTTGATATGTTCTCTTATTTTTAGATCAGATTTATTCCCAAATTCCAAGTCCACCTAAAATCGCAAATGACCCGATGCTTGTCCAAATCGGTTCAAATTAGAAAGGTGTATGCTCGATGTTAATTTTCTTGCTGAGTTTTTACATATTGTCCAGATTACATTTTCGAATGTAGGGGTTGATTCGTCAGTTTCGTTTTGAATTAAGAGGACCGCTTATTAAACAATTTCCAGCGACACGATGAATCGAGCTAACTTATAGCATGATTTCGATGACTACGAAATATACTACTACTTTTAGCCACAATCTACGCTAGTCTTCTTGCTGAATCAAGTGTGCAAGAAGGCACCCTGATAACTACTGGCCACCCTATCCTGTCATTTTTCTACAATATCTATGTTCTTGTTTAACATGCTTGTGCCCCGAGGTTTATGGTATGCAAAAATGTGGTTGATGTGCCTGTGCCCGATTTGCCATTATAAAATATCAAAAATGGCATGGCAAACTATGTGGCTTCATCAAACATGATGTTCCAAAACCATAAAAAGAAAAAAGAAAAATGTCTACCTGTCTGAGCTGGAGGCTGAAAATGTCTACCTTCTGGGCTGGAGGCTGAAAATGTCTGCCTGTCTGGGCTGGAGGCTTTGTGCCCTCATGCTTCTTAACTGCAGCAATCAGTTAACCCTGTTGGCAACTTATGTTTGCATCTCTTTATTGTGGTCAGAAAACATCTTCAGTTAAATTTTTAGGTTTGTATCTATTGGGAATTGTATCAAAAGAACAATTTTTTTAAAATTAGGTTATTTTGCTCTGAATTTCCAAATATTTGGTAGCAACACCATTAATCATCTGCTTTTATATCATTTAAAACTGTTTCTCATAATATAGAAATGTTTTGAGATCATAAGTTTTTTGAGTCAAATTATGAGAGATCTTTGGCTTTACGTGGCCTTCTATGGACCAGATTCTGAATTCCAACTCTTTACTGTTCCTGTGATTGTCGTTCTTTACTAAAAGTCACCTGTCTTGCTCCCATTTCTATGGATCAGTCTCTTGAATGCCTTTGGGATGTCCATTTTTGTGTTACATAATATCTTGGACACACACCTTACCATTCTTTTTAATTCATTTTGAGCAGCTATGTCTTTTTTGAAAAATCCTATGGCAACAAAGCCCAGCACCTAGAATGACGTTTATCCAGCCACCACTAGTTTGTCAAAGCCTTTAAATCCTTCAGCTTGTTCAATCAATTTAAGGAAGGTTTTGACCAGAAAATTGTTATCTTCCATTTCTGGGTAATACAATGCAGCATGCATTCTGATTAACTAATACAACATTCTGATTAACTGATCGATTTAAGACAGGGGTTTACTGAAAGAGGCTGAAAATATCTACCTGTCTGGGGCAAAGGCTGTGTGCCCTCATGCTCCTTAACTGCACCAAGCAGTTAACTTCGTTAGCAACTTATGTTTGCATCTCTTTATTGTGGTCAGAAACATCTTCAGTTAAATTTCTAGCTTTGGATCTATTGGAATTTGTATCAAAAGAACAAGTTTTTTAGAATTAGGTTATTTTGTTCTTAATTTCCAGATATTGGTAGCAACACCATAAATCACCTGCTTTTATATTAGTTAAAACTTTTTCTCATAATATAGAGAATGTTTTGTGATCATAACTTTTTTGAGTCAAATTATGAGAGATCTTTGCCTTTACGTGGCCTTCTATGGACTAGATTTTGAATTCCAACTCTTTACTGCTTCCTGTGATTGTTGTTCTTTACTGAAAGAGGCCTGCCCTGCTCCCATTTCCATGAATCAGTCTCTTGAATGCCTTTGAGAATTCTGTTTTTGTGTTACATAATGTCTGAGACATGCACCTTACCATTCTTTTTAGTTCATTTTGAGAAGTTTGTCTTTTTTGAAAAATCCTACAGTAACGAAGCCCACCACCTAGAATGATGTTTATCCAACCACCACTAGTTTGTCAAAACCTTTAAATTCTTCAGCTTGTTCGATCAGTTTAAGAGAGGGGTTTGAGCAGAAAATTAACCTGCCATTTCGTAGTAATACAATGTGGCATGCAATCTGATTAACTGATACAACATTCTGATTAGATTATGCCTTTCTATGAAATTATTGTATTAGGCAGGCTTCTGCATGAAGGTCTGTGATTAGATTCTACATTTCAGGCTAAACATTTATGCACATGCCAAAGTTTGAATATCTCTTGGCCATTTGCTGAAGTGAGGTTGAACTGCACCTGACTGCATTTAACCATGCCCAGAAAAATTCTTGTGCGTTCAGTGTAGTGAACCTGTCATGGGAGCCTTGTGGACTATAATATATTATTGGCCACATGTGTCTAAGCCTTTGCCGTAATGCAGTTAAACTCCGCTGAGCACATTTAATCATGCCCCAAATCATGTTTATATTTTCAGATAATGGCAGAACCATGTTTATATTTCCTTCAGTTTGCTTGGCTGATAATCAGAAGCCATGAAATCCTTTAGTTCCATTTAAAAAGAAACTAAAAGGCTCCATGGTATTTGACTAGATGCATATACTTCCCTTATTCATGGAAAGTCGAGCTTTAGGATACCTATGTCTAGGACTGCTGCTTTTGTGCACACTGCATTATGTTGTTATTAGGAAAGCACATTGTGGAAAGCAAGATGTGGGCTCATGTGCAAAATGTCCAGTACTTATTTTCATGGTGTGGTAATTGATGGTTGAGATCATTTAATCAACTAATCAGATGGTCTAGCTTTCCAGTCATGTCTCCATGCAGATATTGGAAGGGTCTGAAATTTGAACCAAGATCCGTCCTCATTTAGTTCTTGGGGATCAAAAAGGAATAAGTTGTGCTCATAACTTAGAAATAAGTTAGTGTTATAGAAGTTAGCCACCTAAGCACTTAAGTGGTTGCTTTATGCGCTAATAGTGCCTAACCACTCAACCAATAGTTAAATTGCTGCTTAAATGGCTAAACAGCGCCTAGACACTTAACAATACTTCCTTAAATGTTTAGCAGTTGTTTATGGAGGCATTTAGGTGCTTTTATCAGGTGGTACTAGGGGATACAGGAGGACGAGTTGCTGTTGTTTGTGGAAATATATTTCATGTTCTATGCCTTATTTAGTGGATCATTGGACGAAAAAGGAAAAGCAGATTCCATCCTTTCTTGATTTGGATTAAAATTCATCTCATTGTTCAAACATTGGCATGGCCATCATGCCTTATTCTGTCTATTATGGATAATTAAAATTCCTTTGTGAAGTTCAATTTCTTATTAACTTTTGCTCATGGCAGGTTTCGCGGCTTCTTCTGGAAGGCAGCTAGAATAGGTATGACTGGTTGCTAATATTTTAGAGTTTTGCTAATGTGTGAATTTTTCTTTCATGCTATTTTTATATATTGCAACCTGATATGTATATAAACATGCATATCACAGACGTGTAGTTTTCCCCAAACGTTAAGATTTTGAACTCTGCTAGGACATGAATTTTTGGACTGAAAACAAGTCTTGCATTGTTGGGCTTTGTGGCTGTCCTCATTTTGGGAAGATTAATATGAGTATATAAAGTGTGTTAGAAGTTCCTTTTGAATGATGATGAGAGCATGTAGACATGATAGAGATACCTTCTACATGATGGATGGAAATTGTTACTTTAGAAATGATCTGGCGAAGTCCGCAGTAACATGCGTACATATCCCCCTTAATCAGACGTAGTTCAGATAATGTTTTTCTAAATATGGTTAAATAATATTTTCACAAAATAAAGGAAAACATTATCAATTTTCGGATCTAACAATATTGCCTTAGGAACAGTATTTTTAAACAACATTGTGTTAACATACATGCTGGATTGTTATGAGGGATTTTCAAGATATGAAGACATGCAGGATCATTCAAAGTATACTACTAATATCTTTAAAAGGAAATGGTGAGAAATCGCACTCAATAGAAAAAAGACAGGTGAGGTGGCTTAACCCAAATTGCCATAGGTAATGCACCATGTAACTTTCTGAGGCTGAATCTGCTTCACCAAACAAATTTAAACCCTTATCAGACTAAGATATCTGAAAAATGTGTTGGAAGTCTTTTTTTTTTTAAAAAAAAAAAATTGTGATTGTATGATTTGCCAATAGCATCGGGGTGGAATATATACAAGTCCTTGCAATGGTGGGGGGCAGCATTTCGAAAGAATGAAAGAACAATTATAAGCAGAGATGGATAAACATCCATACTCTCTCTCTCTCTCTCTCTCTCTCAAGAATGTACAGGATTCAACAATTCAACAGGGGTGTTAGGATGCCCAGCTATCCTATCCCTCTGAATCAGCTAGAATGGAAGGGTCGAAGGAAATTGGATGCATTAAAGAGGCAACCGATCCAACAATCTTGACAGCTTGTTACTCTAAATAATGCATCTTAATTTGAGTTGTGGGATCCCTATTATAGGTGCGTTAGATGCTCTTGTAATGTGTGTCACAAGCTGACCGGTTGTAAGATGAAAAGGAGTGGAAGATCCTGACGCTTAAATTTGCAGAGGGAGTACAAATACACATCCTTGATGCTAGCGATTGGTTTTTGCCAAGTTAACAATTAATTGTTATGATAGCTCGTCTGACAGATAATGTTCTTGTCTTGGTTAAGTGCTAAGTGATTGTGGGATTTTCTCTTTGGTCATAGTGTATTTTGAACTGGAAAATCCATATCCTTATGAATTTTTGATGTCAAATCAATATGATGTACTTTTTTAAGAATGATAGGTTGATTTTAATATGAATATTGCTTAGAGAACTAATATTTGGTAGTCTCAGGTTAGGATGTAGCCCACAAATGCATTGTCAAATTCTTAGTCGTAGATCAATCCCGACACAAACAATATTTTAGATTCCCTTTCGGGACTGCATGAAAATTTTACAACACCGTAACAATTAATTTATGCCAACCACAAATTCATTTACAGAGGCATCTTCGCATCATGTTTTTGACTGGGAACTGTTGTTTGAGTCATGGATTTTCCTTATTTTTGCCATTATCTCAATACTTCGCTGAAAGTTTATTTGCATACATAACATGAAAATGTCCTCTTTTCTAATTCAGGTGAACGCTTAAGCCCTTGGGTGGCCTTGGGGTGCTTTGCGATGGGCATATCCATAATTATTTTCTGAGAGTTGAAGGTTTTTTTTAGCTGAGTTTATACTCTGGAGTGACAGCCAGCTTGTTTTACGTACTGAACATTGTACCACTCCGGGTTTACACAAGAATGAACATAATGTTGGGCTTTTATTGTATTCATCATTGGGTTTGCAATGATGAATCTGTCGATATCTGTTTTATTATTCCTCTTGTTAATGCAAACCTTTTTGTTGGGTCGATCTTGGTAAGAAAGCTTGCATCGTCTCCATCCAAAGATTTTTAAGCTACCATCTACTTTAGTGTGAAGAGACTCTTCCTTCAGTCCGAGCCTCGCAGCATGGATTATTGTGCGTGCAGAATCTTGTGCCCCATGTCTATTTTGTATCATCATGCTATTTAAGACCTTAGCAAAAATTTCTGAGTTGCTTTGAGTTCTAAAATTAGAGTACCGGACGGTATGTCTTAAACTATCTGGTGCTTTTGTTAACTTAGGCAAAGTACCATTTCGCCGCAGTTTCATCTAAATTCAAGTGCCTGATGCTTTTTTTTCAGTGATTAATTTAAATGGGCCAATGTAATCAGACTTCTCATGTATTGCGTGGGTAAGTAGGCAAAATAATTCGTATTCCATTGCATGAGATTAAATATCGAGTGCGTTGGTTATGTGAGGGCATCCAAACAGCCCTTCTGCATCCAACGCAATGTTGTCAGCCCGTATGATGTGCAGCAGGAGACGAGTTTATCGAGTTCGGTCAAAAATTTCCATTAGAGGGCATGTTAAGATGGTTTCAACCAAGGGATCAGAAAAACCGTGCTCATGTTAAGATCTTTGTGCGGTGTGTATGTTAGCCTGGATGGTTCTTGAAACTCACCGTCTTGCAAAGTTTGGAGGGAGGATAAAGACTTTAATCATCAGATTTCTGGACGATCAGAGGGACAATTTTCTGCGCTATCCTTTGTTTCCTTGATGTCATTGCATCTCTAACTCTGGTTCCTATATCGGATAGAAATGCAACGTTGCTTTTGTTGTTGATCGGCTAAAGTTGCTTTTGTTGCTGGTCGGCTAAAGTTCGTCACTTTCCATGCATCCAAAAGCTAATCTGATCCCCCGCCCGGCCGGCAACCGTCCATTATTGATGACCTCAGCCTCTGCCACCCACATCGACGGTTGACCACTTTTCTTAAGATGATCCCTTTCATGTTAGTTCAAATTGAAACCTACATTTGTAGGAGTTAAATTATGAAAAATGTACTGAACAACTTTGATTGTTACATCTGCCCATACAAAAACAGGAACCGTTCCTAGTTTGGAGGATATTTGTTCCTCCACGAGTTCCATCTTCAATTGTGGTTCACTAGAATGATTTTCAGAGGGCAGTAAATAAGTTTTCTAAATCACGAGAGATTCCTATATATTGAAATTTATTCATATTTGCATCTATTCTTATTTTACAAATATGAATATAGATATGGATATTAATCATATATAACAATTCATATCTATATTTATTTTAAACGGTTACGAATATAAATTAGATATTGAAAGCATGGTGATTAAAGTATGGATAAACATATGGATGTAGACAGCAAAATTACAAGTGTCCCTCAACTCCCGATTTTCTTTGTCGTTTGTTATTTTTTTCCTTCTTCTTGGAAATCAGTTTTCTCTGTTCATTTCTATATAATTCTCATGAAATTTTTTTTTAAAAAAAAAAAGGAATTAAGGAAGGAAAAATACAGAGAGAGTTTAGGGGAGAAGATTAAAAAGAACACCTAAAGCTAGATGCTCTGTAGTGTTTCATCTAATTGCTAGTTAAGCAATAAATGTGAATTCAACAGGGGAGAAAAAAAGGGAGATTTACTTGGCGAACAATTTACTGATATACAAAAACTGGTCTTCACAAATAACATCTTCTCTTGTCAAACGAAAACAAAGATACAACAAGATTATAAATAAAAGGAGTAATTAAATAGAGAGACCACAAAGACCGAAAGCATAGGAAAGGTTCTTGATAATTTGTTCCCCTTCCTTGCTTCCATTTCAGTGCAGCATTCTTAATATTCATCCAAGTAAGTATATAATGACTCATCATTCCTTGATCTGCGCCTAGTAAGCAAGGCCTTGAGGAAGCCTCTACGTTTCTTTGAATTTTGATCAGTCTCTCTATGACTGTTTGTTTCAGCATGCGAGTGCATTGGCGATGATGTCCGAGTGTCTGAAGGATACTGCACATAAAAGAAATTACATATGCTATCATTCTACCAAGTTCCACGATTAAGTCTGCCAAGGCATCCCTGTTACTGAAATGCAAAGCAGGAAATTTGATGACATAGGAGAACCATTATCATGACTCAAATCTTTTATTTTCAATTTACTGAACTATGGATTCCATCACTGACTTAATGTAGATATGAACTTGTCGGTACATTAGTTACAACTCCCACACCGTTAAGACAGAGAGTTGGCTAGCAGCTAACCTATTTTTGCATATAAACATATTTATTTTTCCAATCTAGACAAACGGCTTCTTACCCTTTTAGTCAGTTCTATTGGAAATATATAGAAGTGTTGGAAATTAAGTAACAAACAAAAATCTAAATAAATTTATGACATACCCAATGCCCGATATTTGATGAGCTAGCAACATTTGGTCTGCTTGAGAGTGATATTGTACGTGCAAATGTATTTGAACTTGGAGGTGGTGAGACTGCTCTTTTCTCTGCTTTGCAAAGAGCAGGAAAACTGATAGGTTAAAAAAATAAAATCAAATGATTTTATAAAAGAATTAATACAAAATCTTCCTAAATCATTACCTTTAAAAGAGAATTTCCCAGTCTCTGGCGAAGGTGATGGTGAACGTGCTCTTTGAAAAGGTGATAAAGAGCGTGCTCGTTGCAAAGTGGAAGAGGAAGCAGAAGGGGAATGCGGTCTCCTGCATAATACGTCCAGTGAAGTAGGCTTTCCCATATGTGAACAGATCCTTGACCAAATCAGACGCATTAGACAATTGCCTGAAAGATATTGTATACCTGAATGAAGGTTGTCTTTCCCTAATTGTTGAATCCCTAATTGTTGAATGAACCACTGGAAGAGGTAACAATGTGAATGAATATCACAAATATGTTACAGTATTTCCTCAACTGTACTCATGATATCAAGTCATAAAGGTGGCATTACCCATCTGAAACTGCTGTGATTCCTTCAGTGGGTCTAATTCTTGATAATTCGGTATAGCATGTCTTCCAGATTCAAGAATAGTTTTACCTACTGAATAGAGAATAAAACAAATTTCAACAATGATTCTGTGGGAGGCATTGAGTTGTTGTGTAAGTGAATTGTAAAGACGTCACTGGGTTTGGCAACTTGCCTGGTAAAATGTAATGTTTGTGATACTTTGGAGCTGGGCTTGCAAGAGACTGTTGAAAACGGCCTTCCTGATCCATGTACTCTTGGCATGTTCGAAGTATCTGAAATTGGTGCAGACATAGTTTGCATTCTGTAAATATCCATAAGTGCTACAATCTTGCTCGAATCGAGTAATCATACCTGTTCAAGGCAAGAAACCCGAAACTCTGTTCCAGAAACCTCACCAACTTTTTTGTTCAGAAGGTTATTAACCTTGTACGAGACAGAGCCCAAATGATCCACTGTATTAACAAGGGCCTTAAGGGCATAATCTTTCAAGGTGTTCATGACCCTGCATCAGACCAACCATGAGAATTTAAAATCAAGAAAGAAAACAAAGCGTGCTGATATCATCCTTCTAGATGAAATTGTGGGAGAGGACACAGATCTAAGACAAAGCATACATCTGTTTCTGGTCATCATTGCTGTAAGATAATTCAAAATATTCGGCTGCTGAGTACAATTGCGACCGCATATTCTTCAGGTCCTGAAAACCAAGAGGTTGTAAAGCAATCACCATTTCATGTGAATTTAAGTCATTTAGACCGGTGTAGAGAATGCCATCAAGTCTTCGCAGCATCCATAACCTTAACAAACAAGACCTTTCTATATGAGATTGTTGGCTATGCAGGCGAAGATACGAAGTCGGAGAACATTCTCTAAACCAGACATTAACCCTTTGAATTTTGCTGAATCAATAACAAAGGAACACTTTGCAAAAAAAGAGACTATCAATAAATGTATCCCATACAAAACCTGCCATATTGTTTTGGCACGTTCCTCCAAGATTTCCCCGATACTTGGATAGAACATAAGCAAAGAGGGAAGAATGCAGGACTTCTTTAATCTCTAGGGCACAGTTCAGAAGCCACAGAACCAATGAAGAGGCAATCTGCTAATCTACTGGAAATGCTAAGGATCTTCTGAAAACAATGCAAATTGCTCAAAGTAGGTTATGGACTAGTTATCATAATGAATCAATAAGATTATACATATCATATGGCAAATAAAGAGATTAAAGAATTGGTGAATTAATCAGATGCACCACATTTCATATTTTTTTTTTGGTGAAGATATATAAGGTTTTTTTCCCCCCTTTTGGAGTAATGAACATGTATGAAAAGGGGGGGTGGGAGGCAGGAACATTGTGAAGACATTTCCTCACTCTCCCAAGTTACGAACACATACTTCTTCAATGAACTTGGAAAAGAAGAAAAACTAGTGTCTATATCAGCAAGTAGTCAGTAATCCTGACCAAGCATCACACAGAAAAATTTATCATAATGCGCTAATATATTTGTATTTTATTATTTCAAAATTCAATATCTCAAGCATAACACCCAATTACCAATGGAGAATTAGAATTTTCCCAGCAGTTGTAAGAACAGAAGAAAGAATTCTACTTCTAAATCATAAAAAGAACAAGCGAGTATAAGAGTAGACATTATGGGAAGTGAAGAAGAAACAAGACATGGAGATCTCTTACCCTGAGGCTGTGGGAGAAGAGCAGGCTCTGTTGTATGGAGATCTCATCATAAGCCGGTGCTTCCTCCCGATGGGCAGAGAAGGAAGGAGATGGAGAAGTGGCCTCCATGGACGGAAAGAAGAATGACTAAAAGCCTTCAGTATGCACTCTTCCTGCAACCACAACCCATTTCCCTAGTCCTCAAACCATCTAACATGTACTGAGAAGCAGGTAAAATAAAAAGTAACAAATCTATCCCGCTATGAGCCTCAGGAAAGGCCAGTCTATCCCACTGTTCTTTTCAGAACATAAATGCCATTTGGAGCAACCCAAGAAAGAAAAGTGGGGAGACAGACCTTGTCATGGCCTTGTTATGATGTCTCAAAGCATAACACTTGAAGCCCAGCTTCTCTGCACAAGTGATGGAAATAAGTAGCCAATAAGGTGGTGGGGAGAAGCACAGAAGCTTGATACTTTTTACAGCTGCGCTACATATACTTTTCAGGGAAGATGATGAAGAGTTGATTTTGTGGTCATCACAGTGCTGCCTCTTTGGCAGTCCACAGAAAGGCTAATGAGCCCGGAGAAGGGTCCAACAATGAGGAAGAGAGAACGAAGGGATAGAGACAAGGTGGGGAGAGGCGCGTTGTCCCTCATTTCCGGGGCTCCCCCACCCCAAAACCCGCCCTAATTTCAACAGCAGGGGCCACACTGCTCCTGTACCGCTGGTAATTTTGTTGTTAGGCCATAACAAAGCATGCCAAGTAGGAAACCATTTTATTATTAAATAGTAGCACCAAGAGAAATTGTTAGGTTGCTTTGGTATTTTTTAATTAATTTAAGTTTTATTCAGAGAGCAGGATTAATTTTATCCTCACTCCCTCGTTCCATGTTCATCTTTCTATGCGTTAATGGAAATGCTTTGGCTTATTGTTGAGGTTAAAAAAAAATTATCATGGCAATGAAAGAATTAGTGACTTATATTGATCGAAGATTTATTTGAAAATAATGAGCAGGTTATTGCCAGCTCGGCTGCTAAACAACTCCAGAACTCATTATATACAGCAGAATCAAAGACCAGGCATATATGATGCAAATGTTGATGAATTGGCTAAGCTGGCTGCTTTCTATGCTTGACTTATCAGTAGTATGGTTTGAGGCACATTGCTCTAGTTTATGGCAGTGGGTGCTATTTAGCTTGTTTTTTTTCATTTTTCTGCAGTTGTATGAAAGGCCTATGTTTAATTTCATCATATTATTAAAATCAATTTGTTTAATTAAGGGTGAGTTAGCCCAGTTCCTTTTTATCATTTGTCCTCAATATCTTGATATGGCTCATTTGACATATTGTAATATTGGTAGACTTGAGATGAAATAATCTAAGTCCTTGTTGCATCCTTGCTGATAAGGTAATGTAATAATTAGTTGTAAATATGAGACATAAAGAGGCACTCAGCCTTTAGTTTTTCAGGCTCTCTGTTCCATGACTGCTAATTTTCTTTTACATAGTGTCGATAGACTGGTTTTGCCCAATCCTGAAACACGTCGAAGTAGCGATTTTTTTGGAGTTTTTTTTTTTTTTGGTAAGAAGAATTTTTTGGAGTTTGATTTACTGCTTATCTTTACTCTTGTGTTTGAAGCTCCTAAGTTCTTAGGTGTGGAATAGATATCTTTTGCAATGTTGCTCCATAGGTACACGCGATATTGACGGACTTTTACAGCTTGGCAAATTTTTTGTGCACTATGGGTGGCGTAGAAAATCCGACGTAGAGAGCATTATTTTTTTCAATTGATCCATATAGTCATCATTTTTCAACGCATATTTAATGTCTGTAAATTAATTTTTCATTTAAAAATTTTGTATGATAAAAATATTCATATTTTTTGATAAAATTATGATATTTTATGTCCATATTATGACATTTTATGTCTAAAAAATCATAATTTTTATCCACAAGATGTCATAATATAACATAAAATATCATAATTTTTTTCAAAAAATAGAAATATTTTCATCATTCAAAATTTTTAAATAAAAAAGTAAAATTGTAGGTATTAAATATGTATTGAAAAGTAGTTGGACAAAAATGTTCCTTCAATATTATGATATTCTGAGCCATATTATAAAATCTGGATTATAATACACCACAAGATATCATAATTTTTTTTAAAGAATAAAAATACTTTCGTCATCTAAAAATTTTAAATAAAAAAATTAATTTTTAAATATTAAATATATATTAAAAAATAATAATTATATAAATTAATCGAATAAAATAATATGTTTCATATCGAATTTTCTACGCAGCCTGCGGTGCATAAAGAATTTCTCTTACAGCTTTATCCCTTTCTTATCATCGCGAAGACGCGTTTGGTGAGCGGCCACACGATCCAGTGGGCCTCTCTTGATTCCTTCAATCAAGCCGAGCATGCGGGCAACGACCATTTGTGATTGCCAACCACTTCCTGTCCCAACAAATCCCGTTTTCAATTGCGGTACAGGTTCTGTGGTATAGAAGTATATATTCTCAGGAAATTATCTTGACTTCCTGACTAATATATATATATATATATATATATATATATATTGATGTTGGCGCATCATAGATAAGATTTTTTTTTTTCACCTCTATTTGAGAGAAAAAAAAAATATATCTCATTCTATGTGCACCATATAGCCATGTACTGCATCAATGGCTTTACTTATTTTTTATTAATCCATTCAGTGCTTGGCCCATACTGTGTGCACCATATGGCTATGCACTGCACCAATGAATTTAGAGTAATTCTTTGTGCACTGTATGCAGTATAATATGGGTGCACAATTTAATAATATTGAGACATGTAGCATATTTAGATGGGACAGACATATAATGTCTCTCAGCTTTTTTCTTTCTTCAATTTTTAGTGACAAAAATACCATTCTCTCCATAGAACAAAGAGAGAATAGTATTATTATTTTCTAATACCTTGTATGACTTTTTATAAATATATATGACGTCATGAATGATATATATGACTTCCTATGTCTTTATGATATTCTTAACAATATATATATGACTTCCTATAAATATATATGATATTCTAAATAATATATATAACTTTTTGTGAATATATATATGGCTATGCACTGTACCAATGAAT
Source organism: Elaeis guineensis (assembly GCF_000442705.2). Taxonomy (NCBI): domain Eukaryota; kingdom Viridiplantae; phylum Streptophyta; class Magnoliopsida; order Arecales; family Arecaceae; genus Elaeis; species Elaeis guineensis. The sequence goes on from NC_025995.2 coordinate 111,178,125, forward strand.
TTAGAGTAATTCTTTGTGCACTGTGTGTGGTATAATATGAGTACACAATTCAATAATATTGGGACATGTAGCACATTTAGATGGGACAGACATATAATGTCCCTCAGCTTTTTTTCTTTCTTCAATTTTCAGTAACAAAAATACCATTCTTTCCATAGAACAAAGAGAGAATAATATTATTATTTTCTAATATCTTATATGACTTTCTATAAATATATATGACGTCATGAACGATATATATTACTTTCTATATCTTTATGATATCCTGAACAATATATATATGACTTCCTGTGAATATATATAATATTCTAAATAATATATATATGACATCTTGACCAATATACATGACTTCTTAATGCCTTATATGACTTTCTGTGAATATATATGATATCTTGAACAATATATATAACTTTCTGATGTCTTATATAACTTCCTTATAAGGCATCAGAAAGTCATATATATTGTTCAGGATATCATATATATTCACAAAATATCATATATATTATTTAAGATGCCATATATATTGACATGAAGTCATATAAGTTATTAGAAAGTCATATATATTGTTCAGGATATCATATATATTCATAGGAAGTCATATATATTGTTCAAGATGTTATAGATATTCATAGAAAGTCATATAAGGCATTAGGAATCTGTATATATATTATTTAAGATGTTATATATATTCACAAGAAGTTACATATATTGTTTAGGATGTCATATATTCATAGGAAGTCATATAAGATATCAAAAAGTCATATATATTATTCAAAATATTATCAATATGTAGAAAATTATATATGTAGTTTAAAATGTCATATATATTCACGAGAAGTCATAAAAGGCATTAAAAAGTAATAATATTGTTACTTCTTTATTCTTTGGAAAAAAAGATATTTTCATCATTGAAAATTAAAGAAAGAAAAAACTGAGTGGCATTAAATGCTTATCCCATTGTTAAATATGCTATGTACTCCAAGATAATTGAATAGTGTGCTCCACATCAATTTTATTACATCTTATGTGGTCCCCAAAGATTTTCTCATGAGCTTATCTATCTCTTATGGACCCTATCAGTGCTTGGCCCATAGAAAGGAGGCCTGGTCATTAGCACAGTGATAGCGTTATGGATTTCCTATTGGTTTTAAATTCTGCATCACCTTCCAAAGCTTGATGTTTTAAATTATATAGACAGTGAATAAGAAGTGTAGCAGGTTCTTTGATGCCCTTGTGAGAGGGTAGTAGCTAACAACTTCCTAAGCATCGGAGATTCTCTTAAAATTCCAATCTCTCTCACAATTGCAAATACTAAAAAGGCTCATCGTAGAGAAGAATGTATGCCATCCATGACTCATTCTGATTCATGATCGAAATTAAAATTAGAATGAAAATTAAAATGGATTGGAATCGAAATGATCCAATCCTCCAAAATATTTGGTTTATGATCGAAATCAAAAAACATGATTTCTATTGCTGTTGCTTGATTTATACAAAGATAGAAATCGAAGTCAACTCAAATTTTTATTTTTATTCTTAACTAAAATTTTTAAAAATTAATTATTTTAAAAATTAATATTAAATAAAAATAAAACATAATAATAAGAGATGAAATATTTTATGAAATAAAATATAAAATATAAATAATTTTATGAAGAATAAAAAAGAAAGTGAAAGAAAAAAGAAAAATAGAAAAAAATGAAAGAAAAAAAAAGAAGAGATGTCAAGGAAGGAAGGCACGCACCCCTCTCCCCCTACGCTTCTTTTTCTCCGCCACAGACCCCCCCATCCTCCCATGACTGCATCGTCCCCGCGTAGCCCTACCCCACCGCCGTCCATGCCGCATCCGGCTCCGCACGATCACCAAACCTCCTCCCCTCCCCTCTTCCGGCTCCGGCGCTATCAAACTCCCTCCCCTCCTTTGGCTCCAGCGTCACCAACCCCCCTCACCTCTCCTCTCCGACCCCGAGCGCCTTTCGTGCCTCCCCAACCCCCTCTACCGTCGCCCCCCCTCTTCGTCGCTTCTTCTTCGATCGACTTCTAAAACCTCATCCAAAACCCTAGCACCTGGTGACCTCTCCCCAGTCTTTCGCTCCGTCATCGCCTTCACCTCCGCTACCATCGCCAACCTCAGTCCCAGCTTCGACTTCCTCGACTATGCTGTCGACGATGTTGGTGACACCATCATCGTCGCGGTTGACCTGACCGTCCCTACTGGAACCCTCTCCATCTCCTCCATCTCCGGCATCGCTGCCTCCATTGCCTAGCTCAGTCGTGACCCCCTTTAGAACTGCGCTAGCATAGCCGCCATACGGGCCCTCGGTGTTCGCTCCATCGGCCTCTCCCTCCACCTTGAGAAGGGCCTCCCTCTCGACAGCGGCCTCAGCTGCAGCACCGCCAGTGTAGCCGCAGCCACCGTCGCTGTCAACAGCCTCTTCGGCAGCAGCCTCTCCCCCAACGAGCTCATCTTTGTCAGGCTCTACCCCTCAACCGTGCTTCCACCCCTCCCTCGATCCCATTGCAGATCCCGCCACATGCCTCTACCTCTGCCTCCTCATTACTGTCTAAAAGGGCGATCTTGTTATCATAGGGCTCGTCATTGTGATTTTTTTTTATATATCATTCCACTAGAATGAGATCGACTCCATTTGGATGAGTGCGGATTCAGTTATGGAAGAAATGGATCATTACCATTTCTGTCTAGAATAGGAATCGAAATGGGATTCTCTCCAACCAAATAGTTAGAATGAGAGTCATCTATTCCAATTTTTATTCTAGATCTTAATTATCCCAACCAAACACCTACCTAAAGTAACACTATAATCTTACTATAATGCCATTTCTAATGTTGTCACGTTGAGATCTTCCTAACAACCTATTATAACCCAGCCCAAAGGCCAACAAAGCCTAATTGAAAAAAAAAAAAAGGGAAGAAGACTCCCGATGGGAGTCCTTTTCTCCGATAAAGGGGAGTTTGAATCAAACTCTTGGGCTCCTCTATAAGAGAAGACCCTCGTTCCCTCCCTTCCATGAACATCCACCATCAAGAAGAAACCGAGCCCCCTTCCTCTCTCACCGTCTTTCTCCCTCTATTCATCTCTCTTGTTTCGGATGATCATCACCGTGTTTGAGGAATTTTGGGCTGAGCATCACCGGAATCAGATAAAAATCTCTTAAGGAAGCCCTTCATCAAGTTTTTGTGATTATTAAGATGGATTTCAGTTGGTTTATTTGCTGATTTTGGAAAGAAAAAGTCGGATCTCAAGTGCCCTATTTTTTCTCCCTGTGTTTGATTTGATTCCGATGTCGTCCGTCGCCGTTGATCATCGGACTAGAGATCTATGATCTCGCCACCATGAGCCGCACCTCCAGCCATCTTCCTCAGCCTTTGAATCCCAATTTCCAACCGACAATCGTCGGATTTCTTTTGAAAAAGGTTGTCCCCTGTTTCGAACTATTTTGCCCCTCTTTTCTTTTGATTTTCCAACGTCGGTGGTCACCGCCGACCGTCGATTTAGCTTCCTCTGGATTGCGGTGTCGTAGCCCTCCTACCGTCGGCCACTGTCGTACCAATCATGGCCTCTGATCCGTCGAACAAGGGAGGGACCACACGGTCCCCAGTTTTTGCCCTAAAGAAACCGAAGGAGGAAGAAGAAGAAGGAAGAAAGAAAAGAAAAAGATTTTTTCTCTTCTCTCTCTCTCCCTCTTTTTCTCTCTCTTCTCCTTTCTCTAAAACTTCTCTTTCTCGCTCTAGTTTCTCTCTCCACTTTCTCTCTCTAAAAATTTTACTTTCTAGATTATTTCTCTCTCTTAAGATTTTTTAGAATTATGAGAAGAATGATGATGAATTTAAATAATCCTAGTGATGTATTTTGATCTGTGATCGCTTGACAGTAGACCGACACCCATCTTGATCAGATCAGATATCTTTAGATTTTATTTTTTATAATTTTATTGAATTATTCACATGATAATTTTAGCATGTTTTGATTAAATTATCTTAATCTGATCGATCGAATTTGTTGAACCATATCGTCTGATTAGTCCAGATGAATTTCTCTCTAGAATTGTACCTCATGAATTTTCTCTCCTCTAATTTTATCTCTCCATTTGATTTACAAACCCAATAAAGAAATCTCGATCTTATCACTTTAAAAATCTGATTTGATCTGGTAGCCAAACTTTAAATCATCTATGTCTTAATTAGATTTTGACCAGATGAAATTAGATGATCGGACCAATCTGGACGATGGGATATGGGTGTCCATCAATTCTATCCTTCTTAATTATTCATATCTTTTCTAATTATTGAAATTGATCCTATATAGGATTGTGGATGTTTGATCATGAGATATCGCGATATGATCTATGAACAAAGGATGTTGGAAGAAAATTTATAGAATTATGTGGATTTGTTGGAATGCGTATGAGATAAGTAATGTTTCATTTTTTCTAGATTTATCGATAAATTATAATATTTTTTTCTGACATGATTTGTGGAATGATGCATGAATTAGATGAATGATATTTTGTTATGAAAAATATCTTATTTTGTTATGAAAAATATCTTATTTTGATATGTTATGATGAAGTATGATTGAACATATTGCTTTTGTTATGTATTATATTAATTGATTTTGATACCACATGATTATATGTTTTCTTATCGAATTAGAAAAAGAGATATGACTTATGAAGAATTTTAATGTAAGAATAATATGAATTGACAACCTGACTATGTAAAGGACTCCATCAATAGGGGTGTTGGTGCAGAATTCTGCCGACGCCGGAGAAGCTGGAGTCGAGGGGATCGCGGCCGCCGTCGGACCTGTAAGGGAAGTCTAAACTGGAGTTGGGGGTGCTCCGGCAAGATCCTCCGACGCTCAAGTCAATACTCTGCTTCAACAGAAATGGAGCACTCGAATGGAATTTTAGCAAAGTTTCGAGATAGAGTTTAGAGCTTAGAGGAGAACGTATCTGGGGGTCTCTTTTATAGACGGAAGAGCATAATCGATTGATAGCAACGTCCGTAACTACCTTGTAGTGGACCGTTCAGGGCCACGTAGAGTTTGTTATGGAGAGTAGTGGTGTCCGTTGTCGCGACTTGTCAGAGAGTGATGGGGCCACATGGAGTTTGTTACCGAGAGTGGAGTGGTGTCCTTTGTCGCAACTTGCCAGAGAGTGATGGGGCCACGTGGAGTTTGTTACCGAGAGTGGGTGGTGTCCGTTGTCGTGACTTGCCGGAGAGTTCGGGTCGGACGGCTGAAGCTCGGTTGGGATGCATGGTAGAGCGAAATAGCTCTCTGTCTCAGCAATCTAAGAGAAGCTCGGATGTTTTCGAAGTTGCTGACGAGTAAATTGTTGTTGGGTGCCTTAGGCATCGATGCTGCAGACGGAAGTCATCCGTCGGAGGAGTCTGGAGGACACTGTGGAAGGTCAGCTGATGCTGTTTGAAGGTTGATGGCTGGAGAGATACGGAAGACACCGGAGACAGTCGGTCACTGTAGAAATCCGGTTACTGGAGCCCGTCCGGAATCCAACCGCTGTAGAAGTTCGGATGGAGTCCGATTCTTGTAGGAGTTCGGAAGAAGGCCGCTTACTGTAGAAGCTCGAATGGAGACCGATTACCGTAGAAGTCCGGATGGAGACCGCTTATCGTAGAAGCTCGGATGGAGTTCGGTTGCCGTAAAAGTCCGGATGGAGACTGCTTGTCGTAGAAGCTCAGATGGAGACCGGTTGTCGTAGAAGTCCGGATGGAGATCAGTTGCCGTAGAAGTCCGGATGGAGACCGCTTAGCGTAGAAGCTCGGATGGAGTCCGATTGCCGTAGAAGTCCGGATGGAGACCGCTTATCGTAGAAGTTCGGATGGAGACCGGTTGCCGTAGAAGTCTGGATGGATACCGCTTATCGTAGAAGCTCGGATGGAGTCCGATTGCCGTAGAAGTCCGGATGGAGATCGCTTATCGTAAAAGCTCGGATGGAGACCAGTTGTCGTAGAAGTCTGGATGGAGACCACTTAGCGTAGAAGCTCGGATGAAATTCGGAAGGCGGTCGACCACTGCAGGAACTTGGACGGAGTCTGACTACTGTAGAAGTCCTGCTGCTGGAGAAGCTCGGACATTGACGAAGTCCGAAAAAAGCTCGGAGTATAGTCGATCGTGATAGGAGAAAGTCTGAAAGAGATTCGGAGAGTAGTCGATCACTGTAGAAAATCGGCTGATAGTGAAGCCCAGAGAGCATTTGGAGCGATCCGATAGATGAACGAAGGAGCTAATTATTGGAGAAGTCCGGATGGCACGATAGGAGTTTGTCCGTTGGAGGAATTTGGAGGACACTGTGAAAGATCGACTGCTGGGGGAGTCCGGATGGTATTGTGGAAGCTCGGACGGCCGGGGGAGTTCAGAAAGATGCCGCATAAGGTCGGAAGCCGGAAGAGTCCTGGGAGGGTCGGCCTCTTACGAACTTCGGCTGGGGTTATTTTATACCCAACAGGGGGCATATACGTTGGCAATTGATTTATCCCGAGGGTTTATATCGCCAGCGAGACCAACGACATGTCGCCAATGAGACCAGTGATAAATCACCAACGAGATCAGTGGTTCTGAAGGACTTTGCTGCCAGATGATTTGTAGCTCACCGCAAGATGATATGCGGTATTATGACCCTGCCACAGAGAAAATATGGTCATAGCTCATGGTTGATGAAAAGAACTTAAGAATGAAAAATTTGGAATCTTGAAAAAAACTCAAATTTTTGAAAAAAAAAAAAAGAATTTGGCATGAACTATATTGTATAATCGAAATTGATTTCAAATTGATGAACTCTATATGCTTATTTTCTATAAATAATTATTTACTTTAATGCCTGATGAAATCTGTTGAAAGTGATCATTACTTACGGGGCTGTCTAGCTCATTACCTCTTATTTTAATATTTTTACAGATGGTGAAAAATTAAGGTGATACAAGATATGAATGGAAGAGTAATTAGGAGCAGAACCTTCATACTTTTATTTTAGATTAAAAGTCTTATTGAATTTGATGTAAGGCTTATTGAATCATTGTTGAATTTATTGAGATATTAAAATTAAAATTTAGATTGTTATTTTTTGGATTTAAATTATTAACTAATTATTTCACTATTATTTTAGGATAGCATGATAAGATGCTTTGCATGCTTATAGGAAGAATTTTCTATGAGTATGCGACGGTTATTATGATCTTCGGCTCACGACCTCGAGTTGGAAGCGTGACACAACCTGCATAGATAATGATACACTCCCGCTCAAACTATGACGGCGTCTCTCGGTTTTTTTTTTTTTTTTTTTTTCTCAATTATTTTTTTAATTTTTTTAAAAAAATTTACGAAGCTTCCGATGTACCAACTTCTAAAAGCGGGCTGAAGATCGAATTCGCAAACAATTCCCCGAAGTTTGTGGAGACTGGGAAGCAACAAACGATAAAAGCTTTAGGGATATTAATAAATGCACGTTTTTTTTTACCTTCATTCACAAAACATATGCAGACTCCATAAAAGAACACCAAGAATTTTTATAAAACAAAATCATGTTATACTCAAACTCAAACAGCGGGTTGCGTTGTTACGCTATTGCCTGCTTGGGTTGGGCCAGTTTATTGTTGGCTCTCCAAATACTAGTTGCTGGGCTGATTTGGCCGAAGCTGCAAGCACTTTGAATGGATAAAATTTTTATGATCAGATCGATTATAAAAAAATTATGAATGGATCATCTGTCACATTTTTGAAGCATGTCATGTATCCATAAATGCACACGTTAAAATATTAAAAAATAAAAATAGATAAATTTTAGGAGTATTTGAATGGTTTTGATAAACATCACGTAATTTTCTATGATTTATTCATTTTTATTTTTTTAATATTTTATGCAATGTATGCTCGGAGATCATAATTTTTTTTATGATCAGTCTGATTATAGAAATTTTATCCCAATCTAAATTAAAAATTTTATCTCAATCCAAATTATCATATGAACGGTGCAACCGCACAGAGCCTAATGAGCGGTGAAAGAACTATATGGGACACGTGAAGGTGTATTTGCTTAATATTCTGAAAAGAAAAAAAAAGAAATCCGGGATGTCACAGTCTTAAAAGTTCAAACTCACGAACAATACGTGGAAAGGTAGGCTCGACATGGTAATAACGGTAATATAAATCTCATTCCATCGAAACCTCGGTGAAGCCATCACAAGCTAAAAGCCTGGGCACCTGAAAGATTTCCAACATCAGCCACGCCTTTTTCCCTGACCATGCTAATGTGCTTCCCACGCGCCATATCCTTTTTCCCAAAAGAACTTTTCTCCTGCCCCAACCAAATTATCTTTGCTTTTAAAATGTGTCTTCTGAAATTGTGTCTTACATGTTTCGTATCATCTCACTCGAACCAAAACTCGAAGATGCTTCGCATCAGTTCCATTTGCCCGCTGGGAAATCGAAGCTACCAAAATTCTACAGTTCTGCAAATCGGTAAGTTTTAATCACCACCACCTCCATTTTTATGCACATTTGTTCATCTTTTTCGAGTGAAAATTGAGCGAGACACCTCTCCCAATTTATAAAGTAAAATAAAGTATGAACAGAGGCGAGGGTGGAAAAGCGCAAAGGCAGATACGGGGATATATACGTTACGATAACACCCAGAGCCATTTAGTTAGGAGTAATATGATATGCAAAAATAATTTTTATGTTAAATTATTATATTTGATATGAAAAAGAGAAAAAAGAGATATAAAAAAATTTATGGAGTCATACTTATTTTTTAAAAAGAGAAGATAAAATAAATACAATGAAACGTTGATATTTGATAAATTTTCAAATGACAGTAATATATTTTTGATAAAAATATTTTTAATAAAATTACATATGTAATTATTAAATTTATTTTGATATTTTTTTAAATTTATTCAATAAAAAATTTTTATAAAAAAAATTAAAATAGAGATGATATTATATAAATGATCATGCAAAAGCAATCATTACATAAAAATTAATTAAAAATTATAATATTATTTTTATATTAAAAATTTATTTTATATTTAAAAATATATTAATAAATTTGATCATATTCTTATATAAATTTATTTTCAATCCAACATAATAAATTATTTCTAATATTATTTTTTAAAATAATATTTTCATCAATCAAACGTAATAAAAATTATTTTTTTTATAATTATTTTCTCAGATAAATCAAACGGACCCCGAAACCTTTTGTCCATAGATGAGTAGAGATTTTTTTTTCTGCAAATATCTTTTTTCTATATGTAGTTTATTTTTTAAGAGCCAACAGGACAAAAGTGCCACAATTTTGAGGTTTAATGGGCAAATAGAGGCTCCATTGCAAGCTCTCATTTTATCATTTCAAAAAGGGAAGGGATTCCACCATTTTACCTACCATCTCGATTCACGCCAGCCCCATTGCTATTCGACCTTGGTATAGGTATATTTCTTGTACACTTGCTGATGCATACAAAGATGACTAAAACCTACATAAGCGATATATTCATCATCCCACATTATTTTATTGCGTGGAGCTTAAGAAAATAATACAAGCAAGCTGATCAAATCTCAAGAAAACAAACACGCACATTAAGAAAACAAACACGCAAGCTTAGGAAAACAAACACGGACATTACACCTGTGAAGGACAATTACACAGACCGCATATACTGCAAATATATGTACAAAGAGAGTTCAAGCATATAGCATAGAAAATCTAAAGCACGATTACATATAAGAAGACAACAGACTAAACTAGATAATGACCATTATATTCACACTTTCGGGATCCATCCGTTCACTCGTCCTGCCATCCTTTAACCTACCTACTACTACTGGAACAATCTAAACAATCATCATTAGCTTAATATCTATAACCATAGACTCCAACACTGTTGAAGGCTCTGAAAAAAACCGAGCTGCAAATTATATGATGATACGACTTCTTGTTGGTTCCCCAAGGCATAAAGGAATTCTTCGAGTTAATAATTCCCTCCCAAAATGAAGACAAAACTACATGTAAAGAAAGGTTCAAGGGGCCAACGTTCCAGTATTTCTACCCCGTTGATCATACAGCTTTAGGTTCATTTGGAATAAAGGCAGCATCAACCAGGGTACCACCGGCTTCTTCAGCCTCAGCGGATGGAGCGGCAGAAAGCTTGCTCTTGGGCTTCATCTTCTTCACCTCTTCACTTGTATAGATGAATATCTTTCTCACCATCTTGCAAAACAACCTGCACAAACTCACATTGTAAACGATCAGCCATCTTTATGGAATCAAAAACCAAGATTAATATAAAATCCAAGGTAAATTTCTTGAGAAAGAAAAAGAGAAGGGTTTCATTGAAATTTACGGCCAAGGATCATCGCCCACTAGCATCATATCGCCCTCATCATCAGTGAAGACAACTTCCCATTTGTTCCGCTGGCGAAGCTCTCCTTCGATCTCAAACATCTGTTCTAGCTCCGTTATCAGCTCGTTGTAGCCTTCTAGATTTGTTAGATCCACAGCTCGGCCAACTGCCATGCCTTGCATGTGAACCTATGGATAAAACCAGAAGTTTCAGAATGAAAATGGCAAATCTTCGTAGTGCTTCTTAACTCACAACTTTTTGAGTGCTCTTCATACCTTTGTGCGACTTCTGGTTGACCCATGATGCTTACTCTGGATCTCTTTTGGACTGGAATCATGGCCTTGTTTCTGCTCTCTAGAAGACTTCGAAAGCCCGGACTGCCGGTCTGATTCATTCACTGATGCGGTTGCCTTCGAAGGACCCTCAATGGGGGCAGCAGATTTGCTCAAAGCAGGTGCAGCAATTGCCTTCTCAGAAATGGTTGTGCTTTTGGAATGATTCATTAAATCAATCCCAAACAACCAGCAACTACTGCTACGAACCTCAGGCTTCTTCTGTTCTTCAACACCATTACCCAACTTCAACGTTGGCTCCTCCATCATACAGCCAGGAATAACAGGCCACGAAGCGACCTTGGTTTCGTGCTTCAGAGAAACATCTGTCAGTGAGGATGCGGGGCTCTTAATCGGGGAATGCAAGCCCTTCAGCCAGCCATCCAATACCATGGGGTCGCAAGAGCCAGGACCATTTTTAACACCATTTCCCTTATTTTCTTTCTGCGTGCATGGCCAGATGACTTGAGTTTCAGTGCTGTTGGCATCAACACTACTTAATCCATCTAACTCATGAGAATGGGTCGTCCCTGGATACCAAAATGGCGATGTGGGTTCTGCAAGATAAAACAAAGGGTGAGATAGGGCAAAGAAGAAAAAAATTCGGAAACATTAGATTTACATTATAAACAGGGATCATTAAAAAGGCCAGAGCTTCACCTTGTTTACCACGCACTGGATAACCCACCATGTCCATGGGTAGCCTAGGCCTTTTGTTCTTGACCAACACTGGCTGCGCGGCATTTAAAGCAGGAGCAGGGGTGTTAAAAGGTTCGATTTCCCATGGAGAAACCCTATCCGGTCGTAGAATATTTGTTGCTTCATCCCATTGCACCTAAAGCACAACCATATCAGGAAAAACAGCAAGCACAGAAGAAATTGATGTATGCAGCGGTTTAAGTTCACCAACCTTCAGTGATCTCCACTTAGAATCAGCCCACTGAGAAGAAACATCTTCTACTCCAACTACAGTCCCAGTAAACCTGCCACAGAAGAATGGTGATTTTTACTAAACCAACAAATATACAATCAGTCAAATCACAATAGACCCCATTTCCTTCCTTCTTAGTTTTGAAAACAATTACTTAGAACAAAAAAAAAAAAAAATCCATTAAAAGGATATAATTTGGTAGAAAGATAGAACCAACCATTTCTCAGGAACATCTTCACTCTCAAATCTCATTTTGAATCTCATCCCAACTGTGAATCCATTCTTAACGGCTTCCAAGTATTTGTTGACACCAACGATGAACTGACTTGTTCTGATAAGACGGATGCAGGACATAAGTTTGTGCAAATAATCACATCAGCTTAATAAAAAAAAAGAAAGTAACAAACGAAGAACCATTTCCAACCTTGGTTTGTAGCAAACGATGAACAGAGTACCAGTTGAAACAGCATGCGATGCAGTTGCAAGCACTCCAAGATGCATACTTTGGCTTGATATCACTGATGTTGGAATCATGCTTTGCTGCTTCGCAAGGCGCCTTACCCCAACACGCAATTCTCCACTCTCACCTCTATAGAAGAAACGCATTCAACATCTGAGAACTATTCTATCGCACTTGCCACCATACAGTGAAAAGAAAATGCAGAATTCTTTCATGCGAAGACCCTTACCTCAGGAAAACAAATGCATCTCCAGCGACCAATCTCTTAGATGTGACAAAGGTGCTCCATCCAGTAGTAAGCAAGTGTCTCCGAGGTTGACCTGCTTCATTAATGTTAGGTAAACGAACAGAAACGGAAGGTGGTAACAACACCAATAACCGAATCTCAATGGAAGTTGTGATCATGAATTCAAATATTCGTAGTATTTGGCCAATAACGAAACCTAAGAAACTTCGACAAATACCTCTAAAGATATGTTTGAATCGCCATTCAAAACCATGGAGATCCTTAGCAACCAGCTCTTGTGTTGGGGTTGGCTGCGACATGTCCTGATAAGAGAAGGAAATACGGCAACCCGCTTAACCTACCACCTAAATAACCGAAAATTCCGAACCGGATCACTGAAGCAAAGAGGGGAGATGGAGCTAACCAATGGAGGAAGGCACTCGGTGGCGTGTCTTCGGAGAATGGAGAACCCACCATGGGTGCTCGTGTCAGAGGCCGTTAGACTCTTACAGAAGGAATAGACAGTTGGCCTTCGAGCCTCAGGAGGAGATGGATCAAGGCTTGTAGGCTCGCTTTGCTATTAAAAAAAAGGGAGGATTTTTAAACTTCAAAAAAATATAACAAACAGGGCATACATATCTAATTTGATCACCTAAACAGCCATTAGGACAAAAAAAAAAACACAAAATCAAATGGGCTCTTACATCTGGCTGTGGATGCAAAGTAATTTGAGCATAGACTTCATCTGTTTCAGGCTCGGCCTGTTATGCATTAAAATCAAAATTCCATCATGCTGGACATCCTTTGGAAGCAAAAACAAAAGGGAAAGATTTAAACGATCCTCCATAAGTGTAACTACATTCTTTTCTTCAAAAAAAAAAAAAAAATGGCAAACACTTACTCTAAGTTGAACGTTAACAACACGGCAAAGAATCTTGGAAGGAAGATTGAAGCGGGGAATTTTCTGATTTAATTCCTGGTTGGTCGACGCCTCCAACTATATTTTCACGAGAAAACCATGAAAAAAAAACTATCTTTATTCAAGAACAGAGAAAAGATGATCTATATACACTGAGTTCCCACTCATTTCGAGACTATACAAGAAAAATGTCCACACCTGCTCCATGTGACCTTGGGGGAAGTAGAAGACTTTCTCCTTCTCACGCGGAACCTCCACCAGCGGCCCCGCGCACAACCTCCATAGCTCCTCGGTTAGATCCTGTTCTCCCAATCCTATAAAAAACCCCGCAATCCGAAACCAAATCAGAACCAGGAAAAGAACCAAAAAGAATCCCGAAATGGCCAAGAAACGCCGACGAAAGGGGCTATCTTTCCGTCTCACCTGCCTCCATCCTCGTGCTCTCCTGTCCAGCCGACCGGTACACCACGGAACGACGTCCCGTTCTACCTCTTTTTTCTCAGTCTCCTCTCCTCAGAAACAGCAGCACCGGTACTACCAATTCCTCCTTTGTGCCCTTCTCTCTAATTACCCCATTAAAGACGCGGCGTCGCAGTCGGGTGCCTGGGTCGAAGAACGGCGGAGTTATTAGAACGCCTTTAAGCCTCTCCACCTCCTCCTCTATTTCGGAAATAAAGGAGAAGGTAACCTCAAACCCCCACTCCCTTCCCTCTCTCCTCCAGAACGCCCAATCTCTCTCTCTCTCTCTCTGCTCCTGCCTTCCAGAAAACCGCTCTTTTAGAAAGAAAACCGCTCCTCCTCCCTCTCGCCAACTCACTCTTCGTGGCAGCTAGGGCTCAGGGCTCTTCCCAAATTGTCCCTGCCTCACACCGAGCAATCAAGTGCACAGAGCCGGCGTCGCTGGTCCTTTATGACCCTCCCCTCCCGCGGTGAGGTTAGCTTAACCTCACCCCAAAGTTAACGTACGGTCACGGGACACTCGCGCCGCGCTGCCTCTGACGTCCCTCTGGTAACGGCGGCGCGCCACCCGCGGGCGGCGCCTCGTGGGTCCCGTCGTCATCGGTAACGGAAGACGTTAATGTCAGCTGACGCCGCCGGATCCCGTGTCGGCCACGCGGCTGGCAGTCCAAGCCGCTCTCCCCATCAACCCCGGCCTTTGCAATTATTCACGCTTCTGCCATTGCGCGTGGTGCAGGAGTACACGTGGGGGAAATCCCGGCCGGCTGGCGGTGGTCCCCGCAGCATGGGAGGAGGAGGCAAGCTTGCACGTATGCGAATTGGGAGGCCTCTGACCGTGCCACATGGGTGTCCTGTCCTCTGTCCGTGTCCGGTTCCGGCATCTCCATCATCTGGCATCAGCGCAAATCTCAAAGCAGCCCAAACATTAGAATACCATAGATTCCCGGGTTTCATATCATCCGTGGGAAACGCCAATCATTACTGTACGAGACAGAGATCGGACGGCCGGCAGGAGAGAGGGGTCCGCTTTCACCGGAGATGGCTTCCTGGGAACTGTGTTCTAATAGTTTATAGATTGGAATTTAATCATATCAGGAGGCGTCCGTGAGTAGATGGACGGCAGTTGGCTGCATTCGCTTGTCCTGCTTAGAGGTAGGCCGGTTGGAACAATGGAATGACCCAAAGAATGGAAGCCTGATTTATCTTCTAAACAAAGACTGCCTCTCTAACAACTGACAACCCGGTTCACCCAAAGAACTAATGAAGTGCAACCAATGGAAGGTTGAAGGATCCTTGGATTTATATTTGAGAAACGCTATGGTAACTCAGAGAAATCACTGAGGCGACTCGATCGATTTGCTTCATTCAAGGGCACAATGGGATCATTCTCCTTTATATTTCGTTGTGATATACGATGAGACGCCTTGAATGGTAGCAAAGGGGTATCATTGTTGGGTGTGACCCTAGGAAAGAGAATTGAGGAGGTTAAAGGACTTGTTTGCATGAGAAAAGTGGGAGAGAGTGCTCGTGTTAGGCAAAAATCCATCAGTGGAAGTGGTTGGGGGATGGAGAAGTCTAGCTCCACTCCTACTTGTTGGAAGCAACTGGATCCTATAGAGGAAAAGTTGAAGAGAAATAGGAGAATTCGAGACAGGATCTTTTGTTTTGATCGTGACCTTTCTTGTGTTTCAAGACATGCTCCACTTGGGTGCTTCAATTGACCCAATCCGACAAAGAAAAAATGCTTGCTGGCAGCCTCACATCAAGGAATTGCAACAAAACAAACAATGCGAGTGGCAACATTCTAGCATGATTCCACCATATTTTTAACCAAACAAAAGAGGTGAAAATGGATTTTACCAACAATTTCTAGAACGACAAGACTTAAGAAAGAAAGAAAATAATGTAAAGGGGCCAAAAAAACAGGTGTTTGTATTGAGTGCGGCCCTAATTATTTTTTGAAGACAAAAAAATTCTTTATAGGAAAAGATGTATTAAGCATATCCGAGTCAAATTTTGTTTGACTTTTTGAGTCCATGGCAAATGCTCTGAATCATGGTTCCCATCTTCAATTTGCAATTTTGTAATTAGACTAGGTATGGCTCCTAAGATGTGGGGAATTAATCAAAGAAGTCTGGTTTAATATGATGCACTCATTTGCACTCCCTTTAAAGAGACTAAAAAATGTATATATGATAAAAAGTGTTTGGCTTCTTATAACCCTCATATCTCATAAGGTCACATGGTGGACCAACCCATTTAGCTTTAGCATTTATGATCTTGATATTGTAACGTGGAACAAATGATTAACAACAAAAATGAACAAAAACCATGTGGTTATTTTTATTGAGTTAATTGCATGTTCTAATATATTTAATGTCATCCACGGTGAATGGATGGCGAAATGAGAATAATCATTAATGATTTTGTGTAATGTAGAATATATTAGCAATGTTTAAAATTTCATATATGTCAATGCCATCCTTTGTCATCCATTGATTTTTCTAATAAGTTATGCGGCAAAAAAAGATAGATGGCATATTGGAAAATCTAGGATATATCCCAACAAATAACCATTGTTATATATGTTATTGGTTTTCTTCATTCTCGATATAGGTACATCTATTAAATTATAATCACTATTGATGACAATAACTATTTGGTAATGCAACTATCATGACATCAATATGGCATTATCCAAATTTTTTCCAAAATTAGCAAACTACCTAATGATGACAACTCCCTTGATCGAAGGATTATCCATGCCACGTTGGAGCTTTGCACTTGAAAATAAGGGAACTTAGAAAACTATCATAATAGGATTGACAAGGCCAACCGGTCTCAAACTAAACATCAATTTCAGAAAATCTAGAAAATTCTTTGGTTAATCATTAATCTTGGGATTTGCGTCAATGGTCATGGCAATTGAGAAATTTGGTTTTGGTTCTTGGATAATACCGCTCAAAAATTTGGACCCAGACAAATAGTATATATGGAATGGTGGGCCATTCTCCTTTCTTGTGAGCGATCGAGATTCCAATGCAAGACCTTCACCGTCAAGTGGCTCTCACAGGCTTGAGACTTTTGTACACTTGAGTATGCAAAGGACAATTTTTCTATAATGATTTAACTTTCTTTCACTCCATTCCATGAATCTGAGAAAGCCTTCCATATGCATTTTGAGCAAGGATTTTCGTATTTTGCATTATCATATTTTAACAAATGATGGATGCCATCATAATCCTGCGATATCCATACTACCACCAGTGGGACCCAAAAAGAAGGATGGAGTGACCTCTCGAGCAACGGCATTTGTTTCACTGGCTACGTGTCGCGTTCGCTGCCATTTGGAATTCTCCAACACCTTCCAAACAGACAAAAGCTATAGCCGCAAGCCGATCCGTGACACGTCCTGGGCTCAGGTCCAAGATTTTAGGATGTGATGGTCACTTTCTCGAGGACGCCACCTAAACAATGCAATAATATAATATGTATCGATGAGATGACCAATCCGATGGATTGGACTGCTGGAAAACCTAGCAAACAGCCATCGATGCCCCTAATAGACGCCCCTGCAGAGGAAGCTCCTTGTTGAACAGATGTCCATTCACAAATCACAAGTAGTAAATATGTTACCAAATCTTAGCTAGATCGATCTGTTCATTCTCTCTCTCTAATAAAAAAAAGAAAAGAAAAGAAAGAGAGAACCTACGTATCAACTCTGTAGAGAAGAGCCAACTCCATGGACTGAAGGTTCTTGGATATGTAGGCTTCGAGTCCATCCCAAAATAGCTCTCTTCCAATAGAAGGTTGTTGCGGACGGATCCAACCCAAGGGGATGTTGAGCGGATTGCAGATAAATGTCCTCCCAAGCTATGATTGTTGCCCTGCGTTACCACTAGAGGCCTTCATTGCTTATTTGAAGGGGTGCATGAGCTGACCATCTTCTAGTTCCTAGGGTATTTGGATTACACACATAGTCTGTCATATTTGGCTAGCTAAGAGTATTGGGATCTTTGAAAGTAGCGGTCACCAATCGAGATTCATCCTAAAACGGATACTTTCGTAGGGTACTAAGTTCATTCAACTACTTATCACTGGAACATATATGATTGCAAGAGAAATGCAGGACTTCTCTTTGGCTTCAATTGTGATCTGGATGATCTTCATTACATGGAAGCCTCCATTCTTTAGCTTTCTCATGGTGAACTTCGATCATATTGCTCTTGGCAATGGTGGTCGAGATGATGATGCAAGATTTGTGATTAGAAGCGACTTATTATGATAGTTATATAATATATACTCTATCCTTATAGTATAGTTGAAAGAAATGTGGGAATGAATCACTATGCAAAGTTCATCCTTGGGACTAATCTCATTCACATTGATGACAACTCGGTGATAATGAATAGATGGATAACAAGATAGGTGTAGTTGGTGGATGGGCTATGAGGAGATGCGCCTTTTTCCATATCATTGATATCTATTTGATATGAACAAAACTACATATTAGGTTACCTCTTACGTAGTGGAGCATTCCGATGGAGCTTTATAGGCCGATTATGCAATTACTTCTTCTCCTCTTCTTGATATTTTATTTTCTAATTTTGTCGGATGTATTCATACTTAAATGATATAACTTTTTCATCTTACGGAAGAAATATGAAAATCTCGAATCATCATTAAAAAAAGGATGATATAAAAGAATGAATTAATTTGCTTTGCAGACAAAGAAAAAAATGCTGGATGGACTCCAATATGGAGTCCGACAGTTCTAAATTTGCCCAAAAGATTACGAACACTTTTATAAATGAAAACCAAAATTTACTGCATTATGCCATAGATCCATCCATCCCAATAGCCAATTGCATAGTCCAAAAGGCTTAACCAACTTAGCCAAATATCAAGCCAGCACACAAAGCTTTAGAGTAACAAAGAACCACTTTGAGGCCGTCAATTTATCTTCTCTTATGGCTACCACATCATTCTCCCTTAATCGTTTGTTTTCTTCCATGGAATCTTTGAGAGTTATTCCCCATTCCTGCGTGTTTTAAACTGGTAAAAAGCGACCAGGGGCGTGTCCTTCCAATCAAGTAGGGCTAGTTAGATTGGCAAATTGGCATCCATCTGATAATAATCTAATATAAAGAGATGCCAATGTATGCATCCCTTCCTTTACACCACCCACTTGTGTTATACTTAAATGGTCCCTGAGTTGATAGGTGCTATATGAGATATTTTAAAATAAAAGTCATGCCACCAAACGGAGGTCAAGCCAAGCCAGTTGGATTGGAGCCCACTTAATTTGGTTCTATTCTCCTGAGCGCGAAGCAGCCCCACACCCCCGACTTCCCCCAGCCCCAGCCCACGTTCCCATTACTTCTAACCTTTCCACCCAATTACTCCCTTTTAAGCTGTTTGTGTTCTCGTGGTCCCTTGACCAAAAAAATTCCTAAAAACATGCAACTCGTGCCACGGGAAGCCAATCCTTGTATGAGTCTGGAGTCCGGATATCCACGGTGGAGCCAAATGGTCAAAAAGATTAGGCGGTAATGACGTTTGAGTGGACTTATAGACTGTTTTCATATTTTTACACTTTTTTATTTTTATATTTTTGATTTATGAATATACAATATATCACAACAGACAGAAAAAATAAGAAATTAAAGAAGAAGAAAAAAAAAAAAAGAGCACCGAATATTTATGTGATCCGATCTATTGATCTATACCCACGAATAAAGACGAGAATAATGTTTCATTATAAAAAATAAAAAATTATAAAATACAAGATTTTCTCAGAACCCCTAGCTTCTAATACACCGATCACTACAACACTTATTTGCACTCCTCTTTTAGAGTCACCGGAGATATATAACAAGATTCATCAATTTGGACTTGAACTGATATCCTATGATAATCAGTTTGGTTCGATCCATGGAAGTTCTGCCTCAGCAATCCTGACTAACGAATCGTGTGGTCCCAACAAAACAAATATGGATGACAGGAGGGATAATTTTTTCTTCCGCTCTTCTGTTCCGCTCTGACAACAAGGTTTCTCTTTGTCGTCTAGAGCTTGTAAACTATCAGATGGTTGTCATGGCCGAAGTGACCCAAGTCTAGACCATTCAATTGTAATTTTAAATACAACAAGTGACGGCAATGATAAGACAATTTATAGTAATTACGTTATACTTGATTAATGTTCAAGAGAGTAACGGGTTGTACCGTATTTTGGACATGGCTTTTTGTTTGGCCATGGTCCAACGGGCCAAACAACCGGTTTACCTTAAGTAAGAAATAGGAGGATAAGAGAGTGAACAACGTGATGGATGCATCCGTCCTCTTATTCTCACCGTATTCATCCTCTAGTAAGCTTTTTTTTTTTTTTTTTTTTTGTGATGTGCCTTTTAATCGAGGAGAGCAAACGACCCAGGGAGGACTAGTCAACATCAAATAAGTTCACGAATTCTCCAAAGCGAATCTTTACCGAATAGCACAAATTCAGATACGAAATCTTTTCCCTAAGTCAGATATATACATATATATGCCTTTTTTTTTCTTATTTCAATGATTAATAGATCATAGGAAATCCTCGGAATAATTGTTTTAAATCCCAAAACCTCATAATTAAAATATGGAGTCAGCCACACGAGCCCAGGGTCCTTCTCCGAGCGGAATCATGGTCCCCCTTCGGGGTCATGCATGGAGTCTGGACTCCCCACCAAATTCTTGGTTCCTTTGGTCCTTAATTACGTTTCCGTGCTCCTCCGCACAAGACTCGTGGAACAAACCACAAACTTACGGCCCCCAACATCAAATATCACGAGTGCTCTGCTATTCTCCACGCCCGTCCTCTTTCAACATTTAGACGCCGGAGTGGGGCCCCGCATGACCAGAGCTGTGAAGGGGTGATTGTATATTTATACTATAAGTTTATAATCTAATGTTATTGTTAGAGAATACCCACCAACCGACCAACCGACCGATGGCCGGAGGGACCGACCGACCGACCGACGGTCGAGGGGACCGACCGACCGACTAACGGCCGGAACGACCGACTGACGGACGCCATCACTGGCCAATTAACGGCCCATCACCGACTGAGGATATGTCGGGCATACCCTTCCCGACCGACTGAATCCGGAGGTCTGATGGCCGACTCGCGTAAGACTCGCCGACCAATGGAGGGGCCCGACGCCACTCAGCTGGCCACCGACCTAGGGTCGGTCGACCCCTCCGATCGCCGTACAGCCGCCAGAGCTTGTCAGTCCTGACAGCCGCGTGCGGCGCGGCCATCTAGGGACATTGTCCCGCCGAGGGCATTGTCAATCCTGACGATTTGACAGCCCCACGGCGATATGACACTTTCACGACGACTCTGACAGTCTACAGTGAGTTGACAGTTCCTCACTTGTCTGCGCCATTAATGACGGCGCCATACCGTGCTCCACTATATAACTCGGGGAAGGCAACAGTGCAAGGGATGGGCTCTCCCCACTTCTCGACCCCAAAACCACAGGCTCGCTCCTCTCTCCCTCTCTCCTTCGATCGAGCTCTCTGTCTTCATTTCACTGTTGCCCAGTCACCTCTCTGACTTGACCGTCGGAGGGTCCCCGCCGGAGCCGCCTCCGGTCAATGTGGACTTCTCGTTTTTGCAGGTGCACGTTTTCCGGCGATCGGACGACGAGGCGATTGGCCGCAACAGATTGGCGCGCCAGGAAGGGGGGACGACGACATGACAAAGACAAGAGCCCAACGATCGAGGATCACCGGGTCGGCGAGGCGCTCTTCCCACCGGGAAGAGGCCTCCCCACCACCGTCGGCGGTGGAGCCCAGCTCTCCACGCCCCGCAGTGACCATGGAGGCGCAGATCGCGGCCATCGTACGGCAGATGACCGTACTGACGGACGCAGTCAAAAGCCTCCAGCAACAACCGGCGGCCCGCCCGATGCCTTCCAGGAGCAGCCGCCGACGACCGCGTCGATTCCCGTCACCTCCGCGCGAGCGCCCCCAACAACGCTCCCACGGAGAGGAGGAGGGACGGCCAAGGCGCGATGACCGACGGTATCTGCAGCCTTCTCCTTCCCTGCTGGAACGGGCAAGGAAGGAGAAGCGACCGCGCACGCCGTCCGCCTCCCCTTCGGAATCTTCTGGAGACTCCACTCCTGGGGTCTCCCAGCACCGACGGGCGGACGACTACGAGAGCCGATTTGAGGAGATCGACCGCCGGCTCGCGCAGTTGCAGGTGGACGGCCAGAAGTCTTCGAACGACGTCGACTTCCAGACCGCCCAACTTCTCTCCCGACTAGTTCTCGACGAACCGATTCCCAATCGGTTCAAGATGCCGCACGTGGAGCCTTACGACGGCTCCACCGACCCGATCGACCACCTTGAGAGCTATAAAGCTCTCATGACGATCCAAGGGGCAACCGACGCTCTTTTTTGCATCGGCTTCCCCGCCACACTCTGCAAGGCTGCCAGGGCCTGGTATTTCGGTCTTCGATCGGAAAGTATCCACTCCTTCGGGCAGCTCGAGCACTCGTTCGTGGCCCATTTCAGCACCAGCCGGAAGCCGCCGCGAACGTCGGACAGCCTTTTCTCCCTCAAACAGGGAGAAAATGAGACGCTCCGACACTTCGTGGCGCGATTCAACACGGCCACGCTTGAGGTCCGGGACCTCAACGAAGACATGGCTATCTCAGCTATGAAGCGGGGTCTGAGGGCGTCCCGATTCACCTACTCTCTGGACAAGATCCTCCCCCGGACATACGCCGAGCTACTGGAGCGCGCATACAAGTATATGCGCGCGGATGAAGGAGCATCCGACCGACGTTTGGCCGAGCCCAGAGGCCCGAAGGAGAAGCGGAGGAAAGGTCGGGAACCCGTCGAACCAAGCAGGCCCCCGACCGATAGTCGGGTCTCGCCAACCCGACGAATCCAAAAGTCACCCCGGCAACAGACTCCGAGGCCGGCACGCCCCAGGTATGACTCCTACACTCCTTTCTCCGCCCCTCGTGCACAGATTCTAATGGAGATCGAGGGGGAGGAATACCTGCGACGGCCTCCGCCTCTGAAGGCAAAAGGCCTCGACCGTCGGAAGTACTGTCGATTTCACCGAGGCCACGGCCACAACACCGAGCAGTGCATCCAGCTGAAGGATGAGATCGAAGCTCTCATCCGCCGGGGGTATCTCAGCAAATTTCGGAAGGGTCCGCCGACCCGACCCGTTGCCGATCGACGACCCCAGCCGACTGAAGAAGCGGTGACCAATCAGCCGACGGCCGGAGTCATCAACATGATCTCCAAATGGCTGGGCCTGGGGACGACTGCGGGAGACGAGCCGACGAAAAAGCCACGCCCGGACGACGCAATCACCTTCACGGAGGACGACGTTCGGGGCATCCAAACTCCCCACGACGATGCTGTTGTTGTGTCAGCAATAATAGCAAATTATGATGTAAAACGAATTTTTGTTGATAATGGAAGTTCAACGAATGTTTTGTTTTACTTGACCTTCTCCCGGATGCGACTGTCAATCGACCGACTTAAGAGGGTCTCCATGCCCCTGATCGCTTTGCCGGAGATGCTGTCACGACAGAGGGAGAAATTACCCTGCCCGTGACGGCCGGCACCGAACCACGGCAAAGCACGGTCCACTTAACTTTCGCGGTCGTCCAAGTTCCTTCGGCCTACAACGCCATCCTCGGACGACCCGGACTAAACGCCCTCAAAGCGATCGTCTCGACGTACCATCTCCTCGTTCGGTTTCCGACCAAAAACGGAATCGGGGAGATGCGCGGGGATCAAAAGCTCGCCCGACAGTGCTTCCAGATCTCCGCTCAAAATGACGAGTCGAAGGGCTCCCTGACAATCGACAAGCTGGACCAACGGGAGGAGGAAGAGCGAGGTTCGCCGGCCGAGCAGCTCGTGTCGATCCCGATAGCAGAAAATCCGGATCGGAAGATTTGGGTCGGGTCTCAACTGCCCGACCCCGAACGACGACGACTGACGGAGCTGTTGACGGCCAATGCCGACATATTTGCTTGGTCCACAGTAGATATGTCGGGCATCCCCCCGGAAACAATAACCCACCGACTCAACATCGACCCGACGATGAGACCGGTGAGGCAGAAGAGAAGGTCCTTCGCTCCGGAGAGGCAGAGGGCCATCGATGAAGAAGTGGACAAGCTACTCGAAGCGGGCTTCATCCGAGAATCCACGTATCCCGATTGGCTCGCCAATGTTGTCATGGTCAAAAAAGCCAACGGGAAGTGGAGGATCTACATCGACTACACCGACCTCAACCGAGCCTGCCCAAAAGATAGCTTCCCACTTCCCAAGATCGACCAGCTGGTGGACGCGACGTCCGGATTCCGACTGTTCAGCTTCATGGACGCCTTCGTCGGATACAACCAGATCCGGATGGCGCCTGAAGACGAGGAGCATACCACGTTCGTGACTCCCAAGGGCCTCTACTGTTATCGAGTGATGCCCTTCGGACTGAAGAACGCCGGTGCCACCTACCAGCGACTTGTCAATAAAGTCTTCAAAGACCAGATCGGGCGCAACATGGAGGTGTACGTGGACGACATGCTGGTGAAGAGCGCGTAGATCCCGGATCATGTCTAGGATCTCGAGGAGACCTTCCACACCCTTCGACGACACCGAATGAAGCTCAACCCGACCAAGTGCGCTTTTGGGGTGACCTCAGGGAAGTTCCTCGGATTCCTCGTTTCTCAGAGAGGGATTGAGGCCAACCCTGAAAAAATAAAGGCAATCCTCGACATGCGTCATCCGAACACCAAGAAGGAGGTCCAACAGCTGAACGAAAAAATCGTCGTTCTCAGCCGATTCATTTCTCGATCAGCTGAAAGGTGCCTCCCGTTTTTCAAAACTTTGCGCCACGCAAACGATTTTTCTTGGTCGAATGAGTGCCAACGGGCCTTCGAAGACCTGAAGAAGTACTTGGCTTCCCCGCCGCTGCTCGTAAAGCTGCAGATCGGGGAAACTTTGTACCTCTACTTGGCCACATCATCTGAGGCGATCAGTTCGGTGTTCGTCCGAGAAAATGAGAACCGAACCCATCAGCCTATCTACTACATCAGCAAGGTGCTCCACGGCACCGAAGCAAGGTATTCGGAGACGGAAAAGATGATCTTCACCCTGACCGTCTCCGCGCAACGACTCCGTCCATACTTCCAGGCTCATGCCATAGTGGTGCTCACCAACCAGCCCCTGAGGGCGATACTGCACCGACCGGACACATCTGGATGACTCGCGAAGTGGGCGATGAAGCTCAGCGAGTTCGACATTCAGTACCGACCAAGGCCTGCCTTGAAGGCTCAGGTCTTGGCCGACTTCATCGTCGAGTGCCCGACAACCGACCAAGGGTCGGGAGCTGAAGACTCGGGACGAGACGCGGTCTCCGAGCCAGACCCGATCTCCACCTGGGTACTCCACATCGACGGAGCTTCAAACGCTCAAGGAAGCGGGGCCGGGCTCCTACTCACAAATTCAGATGGGGTGGTCACCGAGTACGCCCTCCGGTTCAACTTCAAGGCCTCCAACAACTAAGTCGAATACGAGGCACTCCTCGCTGGCTTGAGGATGGCGAAAGAACTGGGCGTCGACAGCCTCCGGGCATTCTCCGACTCTCAGCTGATCGTGGGACAGGTCAAGGGCGAATTCGAGGCGCGAGATCCGACCATGGTCCAATACCTTCAGAAAGTGAAGGACCTCGTCGCACGCCTTAGGTATTTTGAAATTTTCCACATCCCTAGGTCGGAGAACGCCCGTGCCGACGCACTCTCCAGACTGGCAACTTCGGCTTTCGACTCCTTGGGTCGGACGTTCGTGGAGAACCTCGAGCAGCCGAGCATTGATCAGGTCGAAGAAGTACAGCAGCTAACGGCCGAACCAAGTTGGATGGACCCGATCGTTCGGTATCTGACCGACGGGATCGATCCCGAGGACCCCGCGGAGGCCAAGCGACTCCGATGGTCGGCCTCTCAATATGTAATCATGGATGGCCGACTCTACAAGAGGTCGTTCTTCCTTCCCTTGCTTAGGTGCCTGGGACCGACCGACGCCGACTACGCTCTCCGAGAAGTGCACGAAGAAATTTGCGGGAACCACTTAGGGGGCAAGTCCCTGGCCTACAAAGTCCTGCGACAGGGCTATTACTGGCCTACCATGAAGAAGGAAGCGGCCGAGTTGGTCCGGAGGTGCGAGCCATGTCAAAAGTACGCCAACATTCAGCACCAACCGGCCAGCCAAATTGCTCCTATTGTCGCTCCATGGCCCTTCGCCCAGTGGGGGGTCGACATTCTCGATCCTTTTCCACCAGCGTCGGATCAGAGGAAGTTCATAGTCATCGCCATCGACTACTTCACCAAATGGGTGGAGGCTGAGCACCTGGCGCAGATTACCGAGCGGAAGATGGAGGACTTTATCCAGAAGTCCATCATCTTCAGGTTCGGGTTGCCGCATACGATCATCACCGACAATGGACGACAATTCGACAACCAGAACTTCAGAGACTTCTGCGCCAGGTTCCACATCAAGCACCGACTGACTTCAGTCGGGCACCCACAGTCCAACGGCGAGGTCGAGGTGACCAACCGGACCTTGCTCCACGAACTCAAGACCCGACTAAACGAAGCCAAAGGCCTCTGGGTCGACGAGCTGGGCTCCGTTCTGTGGGCTTACCGAACGACCCCCCGCGTTCCGACCGGGGAGTCACCTTTCAGTTTGGCCTATGGAACGGAGGCCATGATCCCGCTCGAGATTGGACTGCCATCTTCAAGAGTCGAGCGGTATCAAGAGCCAGACAACTCCGAATGTCGGAGGACCGACCTAGACCTCCTCTCCGAACTACGAGATGAGGCTCAAATTCGCATGGCTTCGTACCGACAGAAGGTCGCTCGATATTACAACGCCAAGGTCAGACCGAAGCTCTTCAGGCCTGGCGACTTGGTCTTGAGGAAGGCGGAAGTGTCGAAGCCCCTGGACCAAGGGAAGTTGGCTCCAAACTGGGAGGGGCCCTACAAGGTAGCAGACTCCTATGGTCCAAGAGCCTACCGACTGGAGACCCTTGAGGGGAAACCCATTCTCCGAACTTGGAACGCCGACAACTTGAAGTTGTATTACCCGTGAACTTTGTAATTGTCCAGTCGGAATACAAATTCGGTTTGAAATCTCGGGGTTTTAACTCTTCGACTAATGATCGGTGCTTGCCAAGGTCAAGCCCCGACATACCAACGTGGACTTAGTGTCCACCTGGAACCGACGACCTTATCGACGGTAACGCATCGGACCCTTACAAGGACCGATGCACCCAGATGAACGGGAGTTGACACTCCTTCGACGGTCGACGATACATCGGGCCCTTACAAGAACCGATGCACCCATGTGGACGGGAGTTACACTCCTTCGACCTTTGACGACACATCGGACTCTTGCGAGGACCGATGCATCTACATTGATGGGAGTTGACACTCCTTCTACGATCGAACTTTCGAGCCAAACCGTCGGCTAACAAGCCGATCGGGCCCCGACCAAAGAGGGGCGAAATGCCTATGCGACCGGCGTCGCGATTCCCGACTAGGCTACGGCCGGTCGAAGGATATTCGGCTTACCACCGTCTATCGCATAACGCGACCTTAGTCGCATCCACGACTTGCCGACCGAGCCACGGCCGGCCGGACGATATTCGGCTTACCACCGTATATCAAAAGGCGCAGCATGAATACCCGACGTAAGTGCATCGGGATCCGACTTGTCGTCGCTTCCCCGACTGAATGCACCGGACGACATTCGACTGAACGCGTCAGTGGAGACCCGACTACCGAATCTTTGCCACGTTCGGTCGGCTCCCGACCCAACAGACGCGCCCGACTGACGACCTCGACTATCAGAAGCCGATCCAAAGTCGGGACTTACCCCACCTTCGTAGCGGCACGAGTTGTCGAACGTCCTACCGACTTATGTGAGTTAGCGACTTACATAAGTTAGTGACTCACGAAGGCATTCGACCATACATTTGAAAGAAACCGACAAAGGAAAAAGTGGAAGAAGTTTTCATTCAAAGTTGAAAGAAGGTTTACAAAGTCGGGTCGAAGCCCGATTACAAGTATTTCAAAAATAAAAAAAATAAAAGAAAGTCGGCAAAGCTCGATCACCCTTCTGAGTCAATCTCCTCGACCGACGGGAGATCGGAGATGACCGGTGTGTCGGCCACGATCGGCGTCGGGTCGACGGCTGAAGCTGGACCTTCGGTCGGTGGGGGACTGACAGTCGGCGCCACTTGCTCCGGGATAGCTTCCTCCGTAGCGACGATGCCTCCCGATGGCTGGTCGGCCATCTCCTCGGTGGCTTCCTCCTCGGCCCCCGGTGGGACGATGCTGCTGAGGTCCAGCTCCGGGTACAAGGCCCGGACCGCATCCCGACCGTCCTCGTACCCCACCCGATACGAGGCGAAGCCCAACCCGAGCATCTCCTCCCGATACTGATCGGAGGCCCGGAAGTCCTCAACCGTCCGACTGGCCGACTCCTTCGCCGACCTTGCCTCTTCTTTCGCCCGGCCGAGCGCGTCCTTCGCCGACTCCGCCTCCGCCTTTGCTATGTCGGCATCGGCTTGGGCGATCGAGAGCTCCTCCTCAGCCTTGGCAAGCTTCTCCAGGCTGACCCGAAGCTGCTCGCGCTCACCTTGGAGTTCGACGGCAATGCCGTCCCGCTCATGCCGCAGACGACGCACGGCCCGGCCCTTGTGTCTGGCCTCCTTCTTGGCCGACCTTAACTCGGACCCGAGCCGGGAGACCTCGTCTACCAACTTGGCCTCCCGATCGGTCGACTGCTGTAGGTGGTCGACCAGCATTGCCTTCTCAGCCTCGACCGCCGCCGACCTCTCCTTCCAGGCCGCCCGGACGTTCCCGAACCTCCGGTATCCGGCCTCGAGCTCCGACATTGTGTAGATCAGCTGCCGTTGCAAGCGCTTCGTCAGGAACTCATGGTGAGAAAAATTCTAAGGAGAAAGAAGGCAATACAAAGCTTACCTCGACCATGGTCGGGTAGAACTTGGACAGCATCTCGGTCACTTGCCGAGACCTCAGCGACTCCACGTCGGTCGGGAGGAGGATCCCCTGGCACAACCTCCTCGCCAGGTTGTGGTCGGCCAACGCCGACGCCCCTTCGGGGAACTGTGCGCTGGGCGGCACAGAGCGGCTCCCCGACCTTGTTTCGTCCGCGGGGTCCATCGGAGCTTTCCCTCGATCGGCTGCCCCGACCGACGGAACCGGCAGCGAGGGGATGCTCGAAGTAGAACCAGCACCCCCCGTTGCGGCCACAGACGCCGCCGGATGATGTTCGGTTTCCCGAACGTCATCCGGCTCCACCGCTGTCGGTGAGGCAGCCGACGTTCCTTCGGCCGCTTCTTCCACCGGCCTCTCCTCCGCACGCGCTGTCGGAGCCGCGAGCGCTATGACGGGCTCCGATTGGTCGGTCACCGACGCTTCGACGATCGGCGCCGCTGGAGCAGGCCTCTTCGGAGGGCGCGAAGGTCCGGCCCCCGATGCTGGCCTCTTCCTTGTCGCAAATTGCCGAATCTCGGCGTCAGTCGGTCGCATTCTTGGAGGTGTCCCTGCGATACCGACAAAAGTGTTAATTAAATAACCGGACCAAGGGCCGAATGAAAAGGAGACCGGGGGATCGGGCGATACCTAGTCGGGGGACCAAGCTCAAGCCGGCGTCATAGAGAGCTTGTTCGGTAACAAGCTCCCTCTGCTTCGGGACCGACATATCTTTTAGTCGGTGGAAGTCCTCCCGGTCGTCCGCCTCCACCCGACTGTTGTCATTGGCTTCAGTTCGGGGCACGCCCCAGTGGGAAGGAAAGCCCCAAGAGGATGGAGAAGAAACAAAGAAAAACTGGTTCTTCCACCCATGAATGGACGATGGAAGACCAGTGATGAAGGAAAGGCCCCTCCGGAGGTTGAAGAGCCACCACCCTCGGGCTTTAGGGTGGGGTCGGAGCACAAAGAAGGCCCAGAAGAGCGAAATGCGAGGGTTGGTCGGCAAGAGCTGACACAACAGCGCAAAGCTAATTATGAGACGAACGGAGTTCGGCGCTAGTTGCGTCGGACAGAGTCCGTAATAGTTCAACAGATTCCGGACGAACTCCGGAATCGGGAGCCGAAGACCCGCGCGAAGGTCTTCGACGTACAACGCCAGCTGGCCGGGCGGAGGGCTGTTAACCCGACCGCCAGCCCCTGAGGCGGATAGTTGAAACTGCTCCGGGATGCAATACTGCTCCCGAAGCCGATCAACATTCGGCCCCGAAAGCGAGGAAACCTCAACTTCCGGAGTCGACCGGGGGTCGTCAGTCGGATTTTCCGACCGAGCTCTCCGAGTCGGATTCCCGGCCATTACACCGGAACTGAACAAAAAGAAGGAGAAGCGAAGAGAAAGAAGGAGAGGCGAAGAAGAAGGAGAAGAGGATGAAAGGAAGACCACGAACCGGAAGAAACTCGTCTGGAAGCAGGAAAGCTCTGCCCGCGACGATTGAGAAATCGCCCGGACAGAGTTTCGGCAGCAAAATGGCGATAGTGAGGTCTTGGGTTCGGGTGGTCCTATATATATAGGGCCGTCCGACGGCCGAGATGTCTCCGCGCCGATCGAAGCTTCGCGGATGTGCGACACGTGGCGGCTTCCGGGTGGCCTGAGGATTCGGCGCGCCCCATCCCAAGACGGCCGCACCGCCCATATTAAATGCGGGGGGCGCCGGCCAACCACCTTCGACACGCGGCAAGCGGGGCCGCGGTTCCGCATTAATGCGCCCGCGCCGATTCGCATTCCCGATGGGACACCTGACAGCGCCCCGCGCTCCTAGAATCGGCGCCGGGTATCTGGTCATCTGACACCACATCGTCCGGCACCCGACGTGATGTCTGACGATGACAAGACGCGACGTCTGACACCTGACGCCGACGTGACATCTGACACCGACTATACGTCTGACGCTGGCGAATCGCTTGACATTTATGAGACGCCTGACATCGGATCAACCCGCGGTACGGTCGGAATCTGGCATGCGATGAATCCACTCCTATTCGCCCATGGTTGCTGCCCAAATAAAAGCATTGGCCAGCTCACCGTCCGACTCAGGAGTGGGGGGGGCAACTGTTGGGGAATACCCACCGACCGACCAACCGACCGATGGCCGGAGGGACCGACCAACCGACGGTCGAGGGGACCGACCGACCGACTGACGGTCGGAACGACCGACTGACGGGCGCCATCACTGGCCAATTAACGGCCCATCACCGACTGAGGATATGTCGGG
The DNA here is from genome assembly GCF_000442705.2 of Elaeis guineensis. Lineage (NCBI taxonomy): Eukaryota > Viridiplantae > Streptophyta > Magnoliopsida > Arecales > Arecaceae > Elaeis > Elaeis guineensis. Next base: position 111,209,174 of record NC_025995.2, read on the forward strand.
CATACCCTTCCCGACCGACTGAACCCGGAGGTCTGATGGCCGACTCGCGTAAGACTCGCCGACCAACGAAGGGGCCCGACGCCACTCAGCTGGCCACCGACCTAGGGTCGGTCGACCCCTCCGATCGCCGTACAGCCACCAGAGCTTGTCAGTCCTGACAGCCGCGTGCGGCGCGGCCATCTAGGGACATTGTCCCGCCGAGGGCATTGTCAACCCTGGCGATTTGACAGCCCCACGGCGACATAACACTTTCACGGCGACTCTGACAGTCTACAGTGAGTTGACAGTTTCCTCACTTGTCTGCGCCATTAATGACGGTGCCATACCGTGCTCCACTATATAACTCGGAGAAGGCAACAGCGCAAGGGATGGGCTCTCCCCACTTTTCGACCCCAAAATCATAGGCTCGCTCCTCTCTCCCTCTCTCCCTCGATTGAGCTTTCTGTCTTCATTTCACTGTTGCCCAGCCACCTCTCTGACTTGACCGTCGGAGGGTCCCCGTCGGAGCCGCTTCCGATCAGTATGGCTTCTCATTTTTGCAGGTGCACGTTCTTCGGTGATCGGACGACGAGGCGATTGGCCGCAACAGTTATTTTTTTTTTATTGTACTGTAGAAAAATTTTTGCTCGACCCTAGAGTGTGCAACCCGATGTGTCAGTCTAAATTCTAATGCAAGACGCTGAGAGGGTAATTATTTTTTTTGTTTTGACAAGGCGAGGGTAAATAATATTTAATCCATGGTAGATGACTCGACTTTTGATCTCACATGAAACAACTTTTCTGAAGGTGCCAATTTTTCAGTGGCATCTAAATTTCAACCCGGAAGCCACGTCAACTGTGTCACGTTCACTTTGTCATTCGCTTTATTTTAACGGACGAGTGCTAGACGAAGCTCTGGCTTCCAAAATAAATAAATAAAAAGAAAAGACAAGAAAAGAAAAAAAAAACATAGATAGCGTAGTCACTCTAGAATTCTGAATTCGACAAGAATTTCATAATTTTTGATAAAAAATGAAAAAAAAAAAAAAGGAGTAATGGTGAGCTCCACATGGAGAGAGACGGACCTCCCCCCTTGTTGGTCAGTGACACGTCACCTCCAATCGAACTAAGGAATCGAGAAAGCAACGATACTTACCTGGAAGTTGCTATAACTATTTCTCTTTTGGACCGACCACTCGTCCCTCTCCTTTTTTTTGAGTTATTTTATTGCAGAGTGATCTGTCACAAAAGTTCATCAAGCAAAGTAACTCAAAAGAAAAAATGAACTCCTAAAAATGTATTACTCGTGAAAAGTTAGTTAAGCAATACGCATACGCGCTTGGATTGTACCAAAAAGAGGAGTCATCCAATCTTGGAGCTCCCAGCGATTTATAGTTTAAGATTTGGAGACTCGGTTACCCTGGATGGGCAAGTGGGTAGTATCGTGGGTCCACTTCTTCCTTTTTCTACGTCTGAGTGGTGGCCGAAGTATGGTACATTGGTACTAAACGAATCCGCAGGCATACCTATCCGATATGTAATAGTTGTTGCATAATCTTTCTTACAATCCCCCCCTCGTGCAGGCAGGTGTTTAAAGAGTCGGGGAAGCACCCCGAGATTTCTTTAAGATCAAGTAATCTTTACTTAATAATGGATTAAGAGCGAGTGCAATGTATGGTGAGTGCAGTGATGAAAGAGGAGTTGGTAAGTCAAAAGGGAGGATTAGTTGCTAATCTGAGGTTAACAGAACATCTTAACAACATTTGGTTGGCATCTAATAGCAATGCCGGGGCAACTAATGACATCCAACAACCTAAATTTGGTGTCAATTATTGGTAGCTTGGCAATGTCTTATTGTGGAAGCATGCATATGAAAACTGCCACACTAACTTTGTAATGTGGGCTGCGAGGTTGGTGGAATCTGTACTTTGTTTTAGGAATTGATGGAGTTTGTCCGGGAGGAATCTTTGTCAACAATAGATAATGTAAGATGAGACTAACATGAAACAAATTAAAAGACACAATTGGGTGCTCACATGAATTTCACAACCACCATTTCTCATCAGTTTATAGGGTTTTTTTTTTTTTTTTTTTTTTTTTTGATATGTCCTTGAATTTGGTTGGTTCCAGGCACATCGCTCCTATTTTAGGTTAGGGCTCAGGTTGTATCTTTTGTGCAAAAAAATATTTATCTTTTTTTCGTAATATACATATGTAATAGTCACTATAAGATTTGTGTAGGCAAATGAAAGGAAGGGATTGAAATACTTTGAGAATAGTATAATGCATTGTCCAATGATTGGTGTCATGAAAAAAAGATTGATCACTCTTTATGAAATTTCTAGACTGAGATGTTAAAAACTAAAAAGAAGCCGAATGCTTGGGTGAGTTTGCAAATAATTATGTCAAATACCTTTCTATCTACACTTAATAAACTTTAAGCACAACTAACAGAATGAAAGCACATCTGAGAGTCATTATATTTAGCCAAATGAGATATTATATTGAGGCCTATTTCCATAAAAAAAAAAAATAAAGAAAACATGTTGCCCTATGTCCTTCACAAAGATCACCATATACTACTTGAACCATATCCCTATAGAACCAAACGAATTTGAAACCAGGATGATAGCGGTTATTGTTTTCCACCCACTTAAACCAGAATATGAGGATAATATTTGTTATTCATTCAATAAAATAATGAAGGTCAAGATAATTAAAAAAAATAACAACAATTTGAGTGTGTGACAGCACAGCTAGATGCCAGAATCTAATATATGTTGATTGGGATGAGTAGCAAGCTTGATGTTTAATTGTTTTATAATCCTCAAAGTTGGGAATAGAATTTTATCTTTGAAGATAATTTAACCAATCCAGCGGTGCGTCCGTATCCTACTTTCAATTGCCGAGTCTTCGTATGGGCACGTCAGTACTTTATTATTATTATTATTATTATTTTTGAATCGCATCTCCCTTCCATGTGCTTTGCAATGATCAAGCCGAATCAGTATGCAAAACCTTCTCCTTGGTCGCAATGCACACGTCAGCGTGCGTTGTGAAGTTATCCCCATGGAAGGAAAAAAAAAAAAAAAACAGAAAAAAAGAAGAGAGAATAGCCAGAATCCATCAATGAAAATAGAGATCTTCTTAAGAACACTGAAACACTTTATATTTATCAAATACACTTAACTATGTAGTTGATTAAACTAACTTTAAATATCAAAATAAGTTGATCTTCTTTTTTTTTTTTGGTAAAAAAAAAAAAATTTGACCTTCTTGATTGCCCGATCTCCTCGATTGCTCTACACATGATAAAGTCTCAAGTATTTACTAATTGAATTAAACTAGAGATCCTTTGCATGGGGCCATATACTTGAATAGTTTTGATTTAAACTCGTATATCTTTTTCCTTTTAGCAATATTATGACAAAATATATCTTGAAAAATCTTCCTACAAATCTTTATCTGTCCCATGAAAATTTCAGCCATATTTAGCAAATGATTTTCAATAGATTTCTATTATGAAAGAAGGAAAGAGCAACAAACATTTAAATGACAAGTTGTGGATTGTGCCTCCAGACGAGCCATCTGTCCTCAGTGCTGTACGCTAAATTCAAGATTCCAATGAGATTAATCTGGCAACTCCCAAGTCAAAGTCATTTTCAGGTGTGGGTAGAGTCACTATCTACTTCTTTTAATTACACAGCATTATTAATTTGCTACACTAAATAACATTGCTTAAGATGACAACACCATGGCGCAAGCAACTGGTGCGACCGAGCAGCCATATGGCTTGACTGGCTCACAAAACAATTTCTTTAATCCCTTCTATGTTGCTTTCTATGATATCATGGAATCTAGGAGAATGATCCTCTATTGCTTTGGAATATTTTAAAATAAACGAGTTAGACCTAGTGACTACACCTCACACACGAATACAGAGAGTCTAGACCCTCTGCCGAGTCATGTATCATCTAATGCAATAGATGATTGGCATTTGGTGGCAATAACTTGGTCTGTTTGGTGCCTCTGCACCATTTGAAACCAACTCAGACCTTCCTTGTTTGACCTAACCTCCTAACCTAATTGTGTAGAGAGGCCCACAGTCCAAAGTCCAAAATCCAAAATTCCCCACCCTAATCTCTCCTACCACTCGATCCACCTTCTTCCCACCTTCCCTGGGTGCATCCTCAACAGCGTGCTCATGGGTCCCGGGCACCTTCTAAAGAGAGGCTTAAACTAACATTCAACTCATCTGGAGGCAATCATTGCTCGTTTGGAGCTTAAAAGTCTCCAAATGAGTGATTTATGTCCGCGTACGCAAATCAATTCAATTGGCAAAGTATTGGTCAGTAATGAGATGGAGCATTAGAGCCAGATAGCATCTCTCTCTCGTAGTGGGGTCTTGGTCCCCCTCGGGTCACGCACACCAATACTGGCCTCTTTGGACCTAATGCGCCGCTCGCTCTTGCCACATAGGCGGGTTTTGTCGTGCGTGGGGGCGCGTGTTGATATGAAATTGGTCCAAGCAACTGAGGTCAGGCCTGACCGAGCTGATCCAGACGGGCACGCGTCTCGATGTTTTGGAAGTAGGATTTGGATCAAAGGCGGTATATACGCACCTGAATCCATATCTTGCGAGCTATTCTTGATCTTTTGGGATCCTCCAAGCGGGTCAAGTGAATATCTCAGGTAATACAATTCGGTGGATGAGGCTATCCGGCTTTTGAGAAGCAGGCTTGCATGTTGACGTCAAGGTTTTTCTCTATATATTTTTAGAATTTCCCTTTGGATGATGGAATAAATTGTGGCATTGAAAATAAGAAAAAGCCATGCGAATCTCCTCCTAAATGTTACAGAAAATGATAACAGAAAGCATTGCTCGTGAGTTGACGATTAGGTCACCACCATAATTTATTTTAAGGGAAGCCCCTATACATTTTTCCCCTGAGTACAATTTATACAAGTTATTTCTATTTTTTTGGAAAAAATATAGAAGTTACCAAGAATTGGTTTGTTTTCTTTTGGGCCGAATCACTTCACTTCTTTTCTCAATTGCTGCAACTTTTATCCTGGAACCGCGGAACGGTTTCTGTGTAAAAGGTAAAGGTGCATGTACATGCACGCAAAAATGGCTTATGTTAGAGATTAAATCTAGAATAGGATGGATTTCAATCGATTCTTAATTTTTGAAACTGGAACCAAACCAATTAATATTGGAACCTAACTCAATGCAACCTAATCAAGATCTAGCTAGTCCGTTTATGTTGGTTCTCGGCTGATCCAAAAATTCAAGATGAGCAAGTGAATTATTAACTTTATTCAAAAACAATATAATGCCTTAAGCGTCAACAAACATAAAAAAATAAAATATCATAAAAGATGTTTAATAAAAATAACAAAAATAAAATCCAATAGAAAACAACCTAATAATTTATATTGAATAGAAAAATATAAAGTTATAAGCAATATCCACAACCAATTATAATTAATAGACAATTGTAAATTCTATGTTTATCAACCTAACTAGAAATTTGTTTTATATAAATGGGGGAAGAGAACTATGGATAGCATTAAGATTATTCAAATACTTAAACAAGTATGGGAAAATATTTAATCAAAGCTATCCGTTTAAAAATAGGAAGAAGAGTAAAAGCTAATGAGCAGTGGAAAGAAAACTTCTAATAATACAGGCTCCAATCCAATAAATGGTGTATCTGCACATCGGTCGGGTTAGGTCAGGTCTGAATTAACTAACCCCGTAATCCAAACCCGGCTTGGTCGATGGGATTCCGACAAGTTGGAATTAGAACCAACCCAATGTTATCTAAAACCCAAACCAAGTTGGAATTAGAATCAACCCAACAAATTTGGTTCGGTTTAGTTCTCCAGTGTACATCAAGTCCTCGGTACAATACATGATACATCTGGGGAATAGGGACCCTTTGTGTCCCAAGGATCAGTATTAGGATGTTATTTGGGGCTAAAATATAAAGCTTTTTTGCCGTTAGTGGTCCTCAGAAAACCAGGACTTAATGGCCTTTCCGGGGAACTTTGGATAGACATACAGCATAACAGTTATGATTTACTTACTCCAGCTGTAACGCCACTATGTTCGTTGGCCAGCCGGATTTTTTCATTTTGCCCAAAGTCGTGCATCAGTCCCGGGTTACTCCAACGACCAACGTCTCTTTCAAGCCATCGAGGTGAGTGGGCCCAAATCTGTTCCGTTGCGAGATCACGGATGAACCATAAACCATGCATCATGCATACGTAACTCCCATATGTAAACATGCCCTTAAATAACATTTGATTCATCCAATGATGGTTTAGGACTTGAAAAGAGGAAGGAAATCCTAGGCCACTGCTGACATGCAACTCTCTCCAATCTAGCAAATAAGCACCATTTCTAAAATATAGGAGTACCGTTATGCGAACATGAACAATTTTCTAGTTGCCATGCTGCAAGGGAGTGATCGATCGAGCAGCTCATGAGATTTGTTGCCAAGAGTTTGTTGATTACTGGATTGCGAAATTTCAACAATCTAATTTGCAAAAGATGTTTTTCTACAGAAAATTTTGTACAAAACAATTGATATAATTATTTTATTTTTTCATTAAAATATTATTATTATTATTATTATTTATAAAAAAGGAGAGAGATTCATCCGCACTACAAGTATCCATATTTTAAGACTTGGAACTAGAATCTTTAGTTGCTCCACTGAAGGGGTATGACCACTAAAGCAAACCAAGTTCACACTTCTTTGTCAAAGATATCTCGATGTCCATCGATGCTATTCCATTTTTTATTCATGAGAAAGCAAATTATTATGCATGAGTTGAAGGTAAAATAACAAACATAAATGCCACAAAATAATCCATAAAAAAACTAACTTTTGGCTGAGTATTTATCATTCTATTTTATATTCGCCATATGAATTTGAGGTCAACTCCTATATTTTATGTCACCGACCTACCTCCTATGGTCAATGAGGTTGGATTTAGAGACCCCATCCCCGATTTATTATTGCAATAAGGTCATCATGATTCAATCCTACATTGTCCTTGATGCTTCAACTTTCGATAAATTAACTATGTCACCAAGTAGTCATTGTGCAGTTGAAATTTAACGAACCAAGCAATTAGAATCATTGGATGTGCCTACAGTTATAATCAATAATTTCTCAAGATTTTTTTTTTTTTGTTGAGAAATAATTTATCTTTCATATATTGAAATAATCAAAGAAGTAGATTCTGGTGTGGTGCGCATGTTCATGAACAAAGTGTATGAAGCACTTTGTACTCGTGCAACCCATTATCAAATGGGTCAATAAAGGAACCAATCAGCTTGTGGAGTGGACTTGTGATTACAGGCTGAAACCCTGATGGGGCATGTAAGCCACGCTAGTCTACTACTAGCATTTGAATCTATCACCATTAAAGAATGGCTGAAGCATTCTGGATTGCTCCACTTGTACTTCGACGTAAGATCCATCTGGACACCACAATCCCCTGTTGCTTTGTGCTTTAGCATAAAGTGAGTTCATAATTTTCTATTAATCTTCCTTTTGTACTCATCCTTTGTTCCTTCTCTAATGTGGCTTATAGAGCCAATTAACATTACATGTTCTGAAAGGCCATCATTAAGAGTCATGATCAAAGAAGAGAAGGAGACGCGGCAAAATGATCAAATGCACCTAACACTACTTGACATGGTTTGCATCTTATGGCGTATGCCATGCATCAAGTGTAGAAATAATCCAAACGCAGGGAATATTGTGAAAAAAGAGCAACATGCGCGTAATTCTCTTAGGTCTCCCCTAAACATATTCCTTTGCTTAATTAACTTCAAAATTAAATGAGTTGAAGTGGTGAAAACCAACTTAAAATAAACATTGAATCATAAATGGTTACACTCTATTAATCTTGAATTGTTAATCTTGCAGTCTATTTCAGCCATGATGTTCCCCGCTGTTTTTAACCTACATTTCGTTTAGAACCTTCAATTGCATCAGTATTCTAATTTCTGCTTCAACCTTGGTTTCAACCTCCACCTTGACATTAGATGAGGTCCATATTCCCTGCTCGTTAGACCATCATTATAGAGGATAACAGATTATATCTAAATCAATAATAAAAAAAAAGTTATCCGATTTTTACCATTAAGAATAACTAGGGAATAATTACTAGTTGTTTCAAATGAGAGATTGTTCAAACGACAGCGGGATCACTTGACGTAAGAGATTTTTCAGAATTAACGATTGGAGATGATGCATTTAAACAAGATTGAGAAATCATCAGAAAATATCTGAAAAGAACTGAGTCACTCGTCTGAAATGTAATCACCGATGAAGAAACATGGACAAATGTAATCACCGATGAAGAAACATATGGACTTTGACGGTATAACATGCAGGCTTTGACAGACATGCAGGCTTTGACAGAAATTTGTATATTTTGACGGCAGAACATACAGGTTTAGACAGATTTTGGACAGAAAATTATAAGTTTTTAAAGGTATTATTGCCTTAGCCATCTCCGCTGTAGGCAATGTTATGCCTCTACTACTGTACACTTTATTTATATTTTAATAAATAAATAGGATGGTCTTATCCTCCCTTTACATCAAAAAAAAAAAAAAAAATTGCTAGTTGTTTCAAACAAATGATGTGAGAATTACTTGGGGCGGACAATAGGGCAAGCATCTCTCCCATGCATTTGAACCCAAAATCAGAAAATCTCTTTTAATCAGAGGGGTGCAACTGACATGTTATCATCCATTTAAAATCTAGTTAATTTATAATTCAAAGCCCAACAAAAAATTGAAAGCTAATTTGAACTTTACTCCATGGTTATTGATCCTATATCATTCAAGGCACATCCAACTGCTATACCGTTTTCTCGTCCATATCTTAAGTACCATCAGTTCCTGCAGTCAGTCAAACAATTTCAAAATCCATAGTTCATACCACATGAGCTGAATCTTAGATCCTTTTAAGAGGAGCCAAAATGTTGTGTGGAAGTCCCGGTTGGCGTTCTACTCTCTGACTTCGATGTCAGCTTTAATTAGATCGAATTATAGCTTAACTTTGATTTGATCGTAATTTTTGTTCAATTTTTAGCCTTGATGTAAACTACGATTTCAGATGACTCGGATTTGAAACTTTGTCGCCACTTTATAGATCATCGTATGAACACAAATTTTTGTTTGACGAGCAACCCTTATCTCCCGTTTAACTTAATTGATTAGCATTTTTGTTGCCCGCTAGAGTGATCTGGGCCGTTAAATTAGAAATGGGGCCCTTAAACCCGGAAGAAAGAGCAAGTCTAGCCATTCCACTGGGCCAACGTTGGGCCAAGCAACTTAAGGGAGACCTTTCCATCGTTTGGCCCAAAGTTGGGCCCAGACATTCCAACTGGGTAAAGGCTATCATTCCTCGTTGCCCCAAAAAACGGTCTATAACTCCTCTGTCGGCATGGATCCCGCATGTAATATCCTGGGGAGAGCTATCAGTGAGTGAATCAATAATAATATATATTAAGCTTGACGAACTCTTCTAAGAATGAGTCAATAATGTCCTTTAGGCTTTTTCTTAACAACTATATATTAGACTTAAGACTCCCCTCACATATGGCTTGGATCGTGCACATGAGAACAAAAATTGAAAAGTTGAAGCCAAATAATTAAATAAATATTAGGTTGGAAGGAATTTGTCCAATGATACCATGTTAAGCTTTTGACTTGCAGAGGCGGTTAATTGACATGCATGTTATGTGCCAATGCTAGTCAAATGCGAGTCAATGCTTCTCATTGAAAAAAGAAAAGGAGGGGGCAAAAAATTTAAAAAAAAAAAAGCATTGAAAAGAATTGCTCAACAATTTTATTCAGAACTGAGAGTTGTAACACACTAATTTCAGTTCATCTTGATGGGGAAGTACAAGACATGCAGAACGAGCAACAATCTCAAAGGGCTCATCAAAATATATTTTTGATCTGATAAGAACTCTCCATCCGGCATTAAAAAGGAACTGGAAACATCTTGGGACTAGAAGAGACAGCTCCTCTTGGTTCTTAAGGCATGAAGGGAGCAAAAACAACCACAGAATTGTGACCCCCGAAACCAAACGAATTAGAGATGGCTGCCAAAAGAGACAGAAGGTTATGATCATCCGTAGAAAGAGTAAACTTGCACTCAGATATCCGAATTCATGCAGAGGCGCAGAGAAATTGATGAATGGAAGCTAAAAACACATTGGTCTGTAAGCTAACAGCACGTAAATGCCAAGATGCATTATTTTAGAAACATATAGTGAGGTGCAAACTCACCAACATTAACCTCATGCTTCTTCTTTACATTGGGGACGGTGTCGATGGTGACATCAGGCTCCAAGTTCTACATCAAACAAAGATACAGCCATCAAGCAATGCAATAACATAATTAATAACAAATGGAAGGAACTGCCCGCAGCAATTGGTGAGAATTTTTGATATGGAGCTTATACATTTTGGTTGATAGTTGGATGCAGCCAGCCTGTTGTGATAGCTTTGATGGTTGCAATTGCTTCCAGTCCACCAGCAGCTCCAAGGCAATGCCCAATCATCGACTGCAGTAGCACGAGATACAGGTAGAGCCTTGAAGTCATAATTACATATCTCAATGTAAAAATCTAATGAACTATTAAACTAATATTATAAACAAGTGAGGGATGCCCAACAAAGAACAAAGAGGTGGAGAGAGAGAGAGAAACAGAGAATTTAATAGCTTTTCATTGCCACGTGATACTTTGATACAATGAGAAAACAGAAGGAAAGATGAGGAGTATACGAGAACAAAAGCAATAGAAAGCCCAAGTGTTTCATACTAAAATTGATAGCCTCCCCCAGTCATGTACTATGATAATTACTAAAACAAAGAATGTGCTAATAATTTTGGGCATATTATTTATGGAGATTATTTAGAGAATATATAGATGGCAAATAATTTATCCCATATTCTAGACCGACTTCCATAACTTGTAATGTAGACTTGCAGCTTGAATCTATCCTACAAATTTGCACATGAGCGGTGGAGGCTTGCCTTTGTTCCATTCATTTTCATTTCAGATGTGTCTTTGAAAACCTTCTTGATGGCATTAACTTCTGCTAAATCTCCAGCAAGTGTTGATGTTGCATGAGCATTGACATAATTCACCTGAAGTATTTTAGTATTTGCACATCTGTCAGAATTCAAAAACGTAATGGAATTTCGTCTAGACTTAACTGATTGATTATGAAAGCAGTGCTAGAAGATAAGATCTGCGAAATGGTCGCATATGGTTGGTTAGAGTATTATGACCTCCTCGGGGGAGACTCCTGCATCTTCCAAACTCTTGACAATGCAAGAAGAGACTCCAAGTCCATCAGAACGAGGATCAGTCATATGATGCGCATCACAGGTTATGGCACCTCCAAGATACTCTGCAATTATAGCTGCACCCCTCTTTCTTGCATGCTCCAGGCTCTCCATAATCTGTCGTGAAGATTAAAGTAATTAAGCTCGCCATTGCATGTAAATGGTTAGTTTACGGAAGCTTGTGCGTGTGCTGGAGCAATCCTTACGTATCTCAAAATATACATGAAGTTGGCAAAATGATTTCAAGTGCTGAGAGCATATCCCTACTCTTACATGCTTATAATAAGCGCGTTCGGACATTCACAAGTGCACACAAACTGTCAATGATTTCAAACATAGCCTATAGATACCAAGATTCATTAAGTAATCAAAGTGCCTAATAAAAATGAGCTAGTGTACTGGTGGATACTAATTCTCTGGAAATTTGGACTAGATTTATGAAACAATTGAAAGGCCCTAACTTGACTAATCTGTTTCTACTGATCTTACAAGCTGGAGCTCTAGTGAATACTGAAAATATGGCATTATCACCATCCACATATTTCATCATACTAACTGCATGAATGCTTAAATAATCAAGTTCCCTCCGTTCTTGACATTTCAAAAAGCTAAGTCATTACAAATAATGGAAGGATTCAAAGGCTAAGATATACTCAGGCTTAGGAGATTTTAAATAAATATCTGACACTAAGCATTCTGCGTGTATGATGAGGTCCACCATAAGATAGCTATGCATGCTACCTGAAAATTCATGTGGCAACTAAGTAGAGGTGTCCTATGAAAGGCTGGATGTTAGAAACAAAGAAAGATGGACTAGTAATTATCTGGTAAACAATAAATGAGTGACAGATGATTGAAATAATCTTCAGCAAAGGATTTGGGAAATAGATCTATCAAGCAACATTAGAAGAGGATGAACTTACGAGGACACCAGATCCCTCTCCCATGACGAAACCATCTCGGTCTTTGTCCCAAGGCCTCGAAGCTTTCTGTGGTTCATCATTTCTTTGTGACAGTGCCCTGCACGCAATGAATCCACCAACTCCGGTAGGCAGGATTGCCGCCTCTGTTCCTCCAACAACCATAATGTCAGCTTCACCTCTCCTTATGTGATTGGCAGCAGCATAAAAGCAGTAGTTCGCAGTTGCACATGCTGTGGAAATGGAGTAGTTTGGTCCCATTAATCCTGTTTCTATAGCCAACAATGCCGATCCCGTGTTTGTGATGGAGTAAGGAATGAAGAAAGGAGTAATTTTCTTGTAACCCTTTTGGATCAGAGCCTCAACTCCATTGCTGAAAGCCGTTAAACCACCCATGCCTGACCCTACCAGCACTCCAATCCTCGACCTGTCCATCTGCAATATGAAAGGTGGCAAGAGGTAGTGAATCAAATAGGCTTTTTTCGCAACTTCTTTCGGAGGATTCTCCATCTTTACATAGAAGAAGTGAGGGAAAGACACTTTTGCCAAACTTAAGGTGACAAATTTCTCGTCCTCTATAAAGTTCTTACATTCTAGACTCTAATTATGATTCAATCTGGGAAATGTGGATCCTTTTATCACATGTAAAAGGTAAATAATAACTTCTTATCTGTAATGGATAACTTATCTAATTTCTAAGAAATTCTACAAAGGAGCAGTCTGTTAAATGATTGCGTTACATTATTACATGTAGCGTTATCAATTTTTTGCAAATGTAACTCAGCTTCAGTTCCCTGAAAATCATCTAGCTTTCCTGTTTTGAAGGGTCCTGACAAGTTGCTTCAGCACTACTACTCAGCTTTACCTTGCCTTTGTGGAAATATCAACTTAAATAAAAAAAGAGAGCACTTGATTCTTCTCCAAATTTACTTGTTCCGTAGGATTCTACTCACAGATTGCAGGACTTCTGGTCCGAGGTTAGCATCATCAAGAGCTCTTTTGCCAGCAACTAGGCAATATCTCCAGCAGTCATCGAGCCGGCGATCATTCTTCCCATCAATGTAGCCTTTCGAGGAGAAGTCCCGGATCTGTCCACCGAACCGGACAGAGTAAGAAGAAGCATCAAATCGGTCGATCAGGCTAATCCCACTCTGTCCTTCCAAGAGCTTGTTGTAGAATGTATCAATGTCACTCCCAAAGACCGAGACCAGGCCTATCCCAGTCACCACTATCCTTTTCTTGGGATCCTTCTCTCGCTTTGGAGCGGCAACAGTTGGGGAAGCCACAGCTCTTATCCTTAGAGATTTAAGAGCTTGGGAGAAATAAGACAAGAAAATTGCACCATCAAAATCAATAAAGAAAAAGAAAAATTCAAGGACATCGCATTAGCTTTTGAAATTCAAAGACCACTAGCAAAACAAGAGGTTTCCATATGAATATTAACTCAGAAAAACTCTGCTTTTGATCATTCCTATAGTTGTGGGTAAGTTGGTTATCAACTTCATTCGATTGCAAGGACATCAGATGCCTCCATGAGATTGTTTATAAGCTAAGAAGCATCTTCCAACCAATTCACATAGAACATTCTATATCGAGACCCTAAAAGAAAAGGGAGGGAGGGAAGGACTCACATGGCACCGAAGGAAAGGACCCATTTGGTTTCCTCACAGCACAGGAAGCCATCTGCTTGCTCCCCAGCAAAGGCCTTAGGCCATTATACTGCTTGAGAGGGGACGAGGCTTCGCTGATCACTCCCAACTCCTTTCCCGCGACCACCCTACTAGCACTTGTGGCCATCTCTTTTCCTCGCTCTCTCTCCCTCCCCCCCTCTCTCTGGAGAGGGGGGAGAGTGCAGGATATAAGCAAGAGAGGAGGAGATGAGAAGATACGGTGATGGAGTTTTCAAGGAGAGTCCATTGTTCTGAACTTTGAACTTGGAACTCTGGCTTTGGAGACTCCGCAGCCTCGCCAACCAACAACAAAGTTCTGGAAGTCGGCAACGAAAGATTACCACGACACGGTTGCCTTTCCCTCCTTTTCTCTTGCCACGTCTCAGATTTTTATACGATTAACTTTGATGTCGTGTGTTACAAGAGGAAGTGCAGCAGCTCCGCTCTTTCCCTCGCTTTTGCCATTTGCTTCCGAACAACTACCTGCGGTCGTCACGTTTTCCTTGACCCCCACCTATTTCCAGCGTTAAATGTGTGACAAACTTTAGCGGGAATTAATAAAAATATAGACTATTTATGGGAATCACCATTTCTTGTTCATGTCATACAAGTTGATCCCAAGAGAGGCTATCTGCGGGTTGACAGATTGGATTTGATTTGAAAGAATGGGTGGAGAGTGTTTTGGGACAAGGAAATTAGAGTCATCAAAGTATCCAAGTAAACAAAGGAGCTTTGTGTGAAACAAGAAACTGGTTGGCAGCATTTTTGGAACAATAAAGCTAGTCATTAAGCATCAATTAAACGCCAGCCTGCTGGTCCCATTTCATTTCTGCAATTAAATGAGCTGGTGACTGCAACTGTGTCACTCAAGATTGGGGAGTATCCAAAATTTTGTTTGAATGCTAAAAATTACATAAATCCAAGCCAAAAAAGATTATCTTGATGAAATCTGAAATGTTTCGACTTTATATATCTAAGAATAAAGTCAATAGCATTAGGGTTTCCATGTACCGTCATCTAAAAAGCGCCGGCATGGCATATCGTGTTTTCCATTTTGGATAGGGATGATGCCTAAACACTTGATGATGTCTAAAGAGAATAACATTGACTGAATCCTAAGGATGAAATTGGCTCAAATCCAATGATCATCAAAACTGAAGGAAACTCAATGTTCAATTAATAATAAAAAAGGTAGAAATAAGACACTTCCATCATGCATAATATTAAATGCTTGTCTGCATCTTTCTCAATAAGTTTGAATTTCACTGCTGCTGTTGTAAAGGAGATGGCTTGAAAGGCGAGGGGTGGAATTATTTTGTAGGATGTTGAAGCGTCTTCAAGTTGGTTTAGGAACATTGCTTTCTTCTATAACTGCCTCCTGGCCCACTAATTTCTTTCCAGTTTATGACCTTCTTCTGAAACTCTTATCGTGTTCAAGGTTTGAACCTGTGAAAAAACCATATTAGCTAGAAATGCCCCTTAAAAAGAATGCACTCAAAAGTTTCGGAACCCAAATTCCCGATGTTTCATGAAACACACTCTGAGGTATACCCACTAGAACTCCCCAACATTTCAAAGACGTAAGAAACAAGAATCTTTGGAGAAACTAGCAAATGGGCACCTGTAAGAGACGGGAGATAGAGTCCAATCTATTCCGAGTTCAAATCAAAAAGTTAATCTATAGGAGTCAAATCATAGAAAGAGAATAAGTACCATCCGTTTCAATGTTTTATGAAAGTAATCCATTTGTTCGGAAGAGAGAGAGAGAGAGAGACATAGCGCATGTGGTAATGAGTGCAGGGAGAACGTTGAGACAGAATAAAAAATATATATTTTCTGTTTTAAAAACTGTTATTTTTGTGTTAATATACATACCATAACAAATCCACAAAAATTATAGGACCATCTCAACATCACAATCTGTAGGCACAACCAGCATCAGATATTCAGAGTTCATATTGCTCATAACCTGGCTTCTAAAATATGATAGCTACAGCTTTGTCCTTTTCCGTCTGAAATTATCAAAGCCATCTTCCTTTTCCTAGCCATGCCTACCTCTTAAGCACAAAGGCTGGATATTCCCAAATCCCACCATATAGAAACTGCACAAGTTCGAAACATTTATTTTAGCATCCCAAATGATCTAAAGATCTTGAACTTGTATATATGGTTGATATAAAATTACAAGAAGTTTTGATGTCAGCTTTATGACCTCGCTTTCATATTCTCGACCTGCTCTCCAAAATGTGATTGTTTGTCAGGTTTTCCATCCAAGTCGTCTTCGTTACAGCCTGTTTGGTTTGGCATAAGTAGGCCGAACGGGGATTCATTAAGGTTGCTTCACGTCCTCCTGGGCTGAAACACCTTTGTGCCTTTTCTCTCTGAAATTAGAACAGGCAGGAACTCGGTGCAGCTTAACTTTGGGCCCAGAAAAAACATCTAAAGTGGTCTTCCCTGGCCCGAATTGAGTTCGGATGCCTAATAAGGCCCAATTATAATAGATATCCGCACACGTGTACATACAACACATTTAGTCATACAGTGGTCTTCTATAGCAGATATATAATGCTCCTTTAAGGCCTTACGATGTATTTTGCACGACACGCTAATGCAGCAATTACTGTGGCTTAGAATTGATATTAAAGCCATGTATTCGTTCCTTCTTGTAGGGGAGGCAATATACCACCAGGCTATATTAGCAATATGAAACAAATTGACTGAGGTTGGAGCCTGCCTCTCTTGACATCAACTCCAATAGATCAGGAAAACACAACAGGTATCTTATTAGAGGACATTTTTTGAGTTTCTCAGAATGTATCGGTTACCAGTTTGAATAAGATTGTTGCATTATTGCTGCTACTTCACACTCGCTCAATGATGTAATCCTTCATTTCACTTGATACTATAGTATGTTATGCCTTAAGAAAATAACCTCAGAAGATATTCTATGGTAGAGTTTCATGATTGCAGAACAACATAACCTCAAGTTCTGGCAGCTGCAGCCTTAAATATGGTGGGTATTCAATGACTATAATTATTAAGTTTAAGAACAGGAATTTCAAGAATATGGCAGGTATTCATTGATTATAAATCATTTATTAAGTTGGAAAGCTTTTTTTTTCCTAATATACAGGTTTTTCACTGGCATAAAGCATATAGAACAGCAGTTTCCACCAACCTTACCGGACATCAGTAGAAACTTCTGTTCCAACAGACTAGTCTGCTCCTTCAGATATCAAGGATAAAATTTAATAAACACGGATGTTGTTTGAACCAAGATAACTGCTGAAGCAATGAGAAATTTCTATGGGTACGATATCCTAAAAGACTTCCAACCTTGAGACGATAGGATAAACTGAGCTTATAATGCCATTTCGTTCTTGTTCTTCTTCTTTTTGCATAGTTGCACATCAATCACAGTAGACAATGCAAAAGATACATCATGAGCATTTCATATCTCATGCGATTGATTGACCTCATATGACAATTCAAATCTTTAAAATATTCAAGAGAACAAGTCAACTTTATGCAGTTATTATTGCAAATATACATGATAAACCTGTTTAAAGCAATAAGAGACAAACAACCTCCACATATGAAATGACATCAACAAAATGCTCTAAGATACGAGGTCCAGCAATATCTCTAGATCGCATAACATGTCCAGTCTTAAAAACAACTGAAGATGATAGACATGATTTTCTCAAATCATCCGTTCCTTCCATATTTGCAGTCACGGTATATGTGACCTAAATCTTTTCCCTACAGTACTTAAGAAACAGGCATAGCACGTATATTCTGTCTTGTGAAAGTATATATAGTTTCAGATTTAACAAGCATAAAATTATTTGCACATATCTAATACCTATATATCATACATGTGTACCAATTTCTATGTAATTAGTTATGGTCTCCCCTCTTATCCCACTATCTTGCTTTTAACATCATTTTGATACCGCTCCTAGACTTCTCCTGTGAATCAATTGAAATTTCTGAATGGAGCTAGAAGGCTTAATTCTCTTTTGTTTGTGATCATTAAATGAATCCAACCACATTCACTTCAACATGGATTGAGCCCAAAATGCTCATGAAAGTATGCCCCATTGGAAAAGGACGCCATGCTCACAAGGAGTGAAGCAATAGATCATGTCATGGAGAATCAATGACTTAAAATCTAAAAACATAAGATAAGATACTGATTCCCCAGATTACTATAAAATGCAATAGTTACTGAAGATTCTAAGCAAATTTATAGATGACAAGAACCACAGGATCAGGATCATGCAGAAGCCAATGACACGAAATCTGGGTTGAAGGAAAAAATTGATTACAAAAGAGCTTCCTAAAGATCTAGACTGCTCATTGGTCCATACTGATTTCCCCAGTAGGTTAGTCCTTCTCCTCTGAAGAGGATAGAGCCTTAATTCTCCGCTAAAATCAAAATATATCATAATATTATTGAATATTGCATGACAGCAAGAAACCCCCTTGCTTAAGAGCCATAATTGTCAATCACATGACGTTATACTCATCATGAGAAAGAACAATTTGCTGACATCAGATTCACATGACAATAAAACAACCCAATGTTTTGCTGATATCAGATAGCAGAAGAATTCCCCCTTAGTTCTCCTGATTAATTGCATGCTGTATGCTCACATGCATGCTACAATAATCAAAAGCTTAACATGGATAAATTCATCAAAATCCAGACAATTGAGAAACTAGCAATACACACTCTAAATGGATCTATAATTTACACAAAAATTCTAACCGATCACACCAATCACATTCTCAGATTGCATTGATTAATTAGCAAATCAACACCATGACTTACAGAAGCAGAACCCTGTAAAAGAAATGCTGGCAGATTCTCAAATATATGTATACATGCACTAACCACGTAATACAGTCCAAAGGGGGGAAAAAATCTAAGAATTTGCTGAATGCCATCCAAGCTCACATCACCAAAATTCAGTGCCGCAATAAAAGGATTCAGTTTAGTCAGTTACCTCCCACCTGTACCCTGGAACATTCTGAGCATGGAAGCTCTCCCATCGTCGAAGCAAACCAGCTTGAGATGAAAGCCTTTCTCAGCTGCCAATGCAGTGAAAACCCCTGCACACCGATAGCCAAATCCCAAGCAGTAGACTACAGAACGCCAGATCAATGAGGACTACCGTCCGAACGTTCTGCCTCCAAACCCCCTGGACCGTTTTCGTTCTTGGATCGGCATCTGCTGCCAATATCTCTACCCTGCTCTCAGCTCCGGAATCATGGGAAGCAATGCCACTGATGCTATGCTCCTCGGTGGTCACCTTGCTCTTCTTCTTCTTCTTTGTTTCCTTCGGCGTCTTTTTCTCGCTATCCGATCCGCAGGACGCCGATGGAGGGGGATCCGCCGGCGGCGGCGACGGAGGCTTGTCCACTTGGAAGGAGAGCGGGAGCACGAGGCGGCGGAGCTCTGGGAGGAACTCCCTCTGGAAGCAGAGGGGGGAGGGACGCTCATTGGCGCCGCCAATGCCAATGGAGAAGGAGGCGAAGAAGACATCGCGGAGGCGGCGGAGGAAGAGGAGGATCTTGGGCTTGCCGAGGGTCTCGTCGGCGATGGCGAAGAAGATGAGGGGGTTCTCCATGAGAAAGGCGTAGATCCGGCCACCAGCAGTATGGGAATAGTGGCGGTGAAAGCGGGGGGCGGCCGCGAGGCACTGGGTGGCGAGATCACTGGCGGCGGAGGAGCTGATCTCGGCGAGCACCGTCGGGCCCTTGGCGACGCAGGCGTAGAGGATGATGGGGTTGTCGTTGGGATCGGAAATCATCCGATTGGTGATCCGCAAGAGATTGCCGATTCCGGTGGGTATATTCTCAAACCATATCTTCGCGAAAGAAGGAAAAAGTCTCGGCGGCGGAGAATGATAATCTTCTTTGCAAAAGAAGACGTTGCGGGAGAGAGAGAGAGGCTTTAAGATCTTCTATTTTGATCTGCAGATCACTGAACTTTGTTGTTTATTATTTTTTTATTGATTTATTATTATTAGTAAATCGATTAGGTATTTCATTTAGGTCCTTGCAGGTGAGCAGGTGCTGTTCACGTGATGATCCATGCCTCCGAACTCCGATCAATGATCTTTTGTTTGTTTGTTCCCATGAGAATAGAAGAAAGGAAAGCCCAAGCAAACGGGACGTGTTTGGCAACATGCATTATAAAAAATACCTCCTAAGCATCAGAAAGGTGGAGGGAGACATTTGTTGAAAAATATATCTTAAAATTAATAATTTATTTATAAATAATTATATTATTTATAAATTATATATAAATTATTAATTAATAAAAATTATTTGATATTTTTATTATAAATTATACATCTTCTTTATTGAACTCCTGTATTATGATAAAATCTTAAAACTACTTTCAATTGATAAAGATGGATTTATCATATAGTTTTTAAATTTATTCGTGACTAAACGATACGTTATTAGTAGGACGATAATGTTTATCAAGTATAGGTCTTTATATGCCATGTAGGTTGGTTGTCCTTATAACCAAAGAATGTGGAGATACTGGTATGGCATATAGGTGAAATATAGGAGTACATTTCATTAACATGATAAACTGCGGAGCACTCTGCTGTCAAGAATAGCTGGTGAAGGATATGAGTATAAGTATTCCTCCGATCTGAAATCATCACGATAACTTGCAAGTAACTCACTGTGCTTTAATGTCAGACTATCTGAATTTTTCTAATTCAGTGATGAAAGGTTTCTAGACGCAGTCAAGTACTAGCAAAGTCGGTGTGTGAGTCAAGATGAGATTGATCGCTTCTAATTTCAAGAGATAGTGCTATATTATATTTTAATTTAGTAAAATTTTGATCAAGATAATACTTGTGAGGAGTCACAGCATTTATAGATTGAAACACAAATCGGATGTACTAATTAAGAGTTGACAGTTTAACTCTGAAGTCATCCAGAGCATTGAGGATCAAAAGGATAAATTATACGGTAATCATATGCCACTAGGTTCTTGAATGTTGCTTTGCAATCATTCGATCTATCCGGACGTTGGATATCATTGCTAGATGGTCACTTCGATTAGTATAAAAATTTATTTCTATGCAACCGGCTTAGGTTCAAAACTATGAGATCACACACAAAGAGGTTCTTGTTTGATCAGATGGCTGATCAACGATTGAAAATCATTCAAGGATATAATCGTCAATGTGATTGATGATCAACCTTATACAAAGATTGTAATAAAATAATTATAGAAGGATTAATTAACAATTAAATTACTGATTCGCTTAATTTGATTGAGCATTGAAGCTTGAATCAAGTCTAATTGAATTAGATTCGATCCAATTAGGTTATGAGATGACCTAATCGCTAAGAATGATTGATTTCTGATTTGATCAGAGCTTGAGCTCGATTAATTCCTGATTAGATTAGAATTTAATCGAGTTTATTGAGCACCTAATTGGATTAGGTTCTCTTATTTATTAAGCTCTAACAAAATGTGTTCGGATTGGATCTAAATGGATAAACCCAAGAGACCAATTTGGATTGGATAAAACTCTAGCGCCAACCACCATATTCGACCTTTCTTTGTTTCACACAAATTCTAAATTTGCATGAATAATTTCCACACCAATTCAAAGGTTTATCGCCCCCTTGGGATGTGGATTAAGTCACTTCAATGTGAATTTTGAATTCAAGATTGGATTGGTTTTATTTGAATTCAAATTTAATTTGAATTTCGAATTCAAGTTTGAAATTGAACCACCTAACTTTCTATTCTTATCCATTTGGGATGCCAACTTGAAGAAGCCCTTTCTCTTGTGTGTGTGATATTAGATTTTTTTCATTGAGAAAAAGAGTGAAAAATCTGAGCATGAGGTTTTGGGTGGACGTGCCTTCCTTGGCGTGTGAGATAGAGGAGAGCCGGCTCCTCTTGGGTGAGTGACCTAGATTCTGATCTAGAGTTTTGGATGAGTGAAAAAATAAAGAGACAAGAAAGATTCTCCTCCTTCCTTCCACCATTACTTCCTCCTCCTATTCTATCTTTGACTTCGAAAGAGGTCGTGAGATCCGAAGAAAGGTGTAAATCAGCCATCAACAAGGTCTCCATGCGAGCTAGCAGTCCCGGAAGATCGACCAGACCAGGGCTTCATGTGAATGTTTTGTAGAGGTCGGATATCCTATGCGATTGCTGTGCAACCTGAAGAACCTTAGTTCCATGGTTGTCAGTTACGGTGATCTTCTATCCGCGCTCAGATATCAGATTTTGAACTCAATGATATTGTAGATATGATCTACTGTCATGTTGATTTGATCCATGCTTGCTGATTTTAGATTTCAGATTTTATATATATGCATTATATCATGTCATAGATCTTAGTGTAGGTTATTTTTAGATCAGATCTAATACGTGCATAGTAGATTAAATCGTTTAATCTAGTTTGCTTCTGCTAAAATTTTAAAAATGCATGTATAAAACACCTACTGTTTCCTTCAATTGGTATCAGAGCATAGGTTCATTATGTTATGAAAATATATATATATATATGCATATAGATCTAAAATCTGATTTATAAGTGAAGCATGAGATGTTTTTTATCCGATTTAGATGTGATCTAAAATAGTGATCAGATCTGAAATGATTTAGATTAGATCTAAATTTATGTATATATGATATGTTAGATTATATATCTTAGTAGCCTTGTACTCGGATTGAGTTCATCATCAGACCATCCGGTCATAAGAGGAAGCAGAAATTAAAATTTCTCTCTTGTCCATTCGACGGGTTCTCTTATGACATATAGGGATGTCACTGTGATATCTCATGAAGAAGAACCACGAAAAGAAGAAAACTTATTTTTTTGTAAAATTCTAGATTCAAAAATTTTAGGTTCTGTTGTATGTGATATAATTTTAATTTGTGCGAAAAGAAGTAACATCTAATTATTGTGAGAAAAATCTGAAATCATAAATAAATTTATATTAGATCTAAAAAAGATTTACGATTGATTTTATTACTGTTTATGTAAAGATATTTGATCTAAATTCTGTAATAAGTTGCTGTTCAACTTGCTGAGTCGACTCAGTTTTAATTTGAGTTGACTCAAAATCCTAGTTAATCGGCTCAATTTTCTTTTGAGCTGACTCAGTTATGTAAGTTGAAGAATGAAGGTTACTATTTATCACCACTAAGTTGACTATGTCTCAGAACTTAGTCGATCTAGTATGATAAGTCGGCTCACAAATTTTTGAATTAAATATTTTTGCATAAAAATTTGATGTAAAAGAGTTTACATCTGAAATGGTTTCGATTGAATCCTAAACCCATGTCAATGCTACACTTAATTAAGAATTAAGAGTTGAATCTTTAGATCTAGAATTGTGAATTTAAGATTCAATGATATTGCATAAAATATGGATATATGGGTTAGTTTGAATCATATCATTTAATTGGGTTAGACCTATGGTTAGAATCAAATAATAGACTAAATAGAGTAGTTGATCAAATCTAGCGAAAAGTTGATTTAGATTAAGTCAAGGACACTCTAGATCAAATACAATTATTGTAGTTGGTCAAAGATAAGACCACATGAACCTGATTGTTAGCTCAATGGTCGAATACGAGTCTATAGGCTGATCAAATCAAAACTGATAAACTGATTGGTGTCTAAGGTAAGTGGCTGAAAAGGGTTTTTAATTGGGACTGTTTTCTTTCTTTTCTAGCCAACTATGTTGATGTTTAACTAAGAAAAGAAACAAGGACCCTTCCATCAATGTCCACTTATCTGGCCAATGTGATCGATTAGATTTTGATTAGATCGCTTAATGATTTGGATTGATCCATGCTAGTTAGATAAATCAGTATTGACTGATTTAAGTGTTTCTGGACTGGCTTGTCTCTAGTTTTCTTTGATGACTTTGTGAAGCCAGTGGGAGGATTATGATTAACTGATCAATCTCTTCTCTTATTTTTAAAAATATATAAATAATTTTTTTAAATTATTAAATTCTTAAAATAAAATAGTTATGGGGATAACTAGATTATAGCTTCCCATTAAGGTGGATGATAATCGATCCAATAGTCTGATAATCATCGGAGGCACCGCATACCTGGTGCTTATCTGCTATTGAAATTATCATTCATTATATGATAACTCAATTGTGACTCTCTGATGGATGGTCAGGTTGGTCGAGCCACATTCGGGCTTGATCATTCGTTAGTTAGATGCATTGAGTGTGATCATGTTAATGGTTGGACCTAACTAGAATTTTCAATGGAGACATCACATGCCCGCTGAAGTGATATCTGGGGCAAAACTAATTACTAAAAATTATTTGAAGAAGCAATTGATTAAGAACCTATCCATAGATGTATATGGATTGGTCGAGCCACACTCGGGCCTATGTGCAGTCTGTGTGAATTCTAGTACCTGCTAAGGAATTAAAGTAATTCTTCGGATTGAAAGTAGAGGCTACCAATTCGTATAAAATAGTGAGAGAACCTTCCGATTAAAGTCCAAGTCTTTAGGCTTAAATAATTCATATACTAATAGGTCTTATGATTTTTTTTTTCACAGTTATAGCTAGTACCTTATCGCTCCGATCACTGTTGGACAGTGATAAATTGACGGGACTCAATTTCGATAGCTGATATCAAAAATTAAAGATCGTCCTAGAGCACGAGTGGATTTTATATGTTCTTACATATCCGATATCTAAGGAGCTTGCTCCGAATGCTTGTGGTATAGTTCGAGATACTTATCAGAAGTGGCTCAACGATCGAACCACGATGCGTTGCATCATACGGACGATGATGAATGATGAGTTCAATCATAAGTTTGAGGATGCTCAGTCGGAGGACATTCTGCAAGTGTTGAATGAGTCCTTTAGCATTCCTGATAACATTGAGAGGCACAAGACTAGTTGTACTGTCTTCAATGCTCGGATGAGAGAGGGGGTATCGATCACCGATTATGTACTGTACATGATTGAACAGATCAAGCACCTAAGCAAACTCAGATTTCTCTTGCAAGAGCAGCTTGAAAAAGATGTGATTCTGAACTCTTTGCCCAAGTCCTACCACCCCTTCCTCAGTCACTATAGAATGACTAACCCTGCAGTTAACTACTACGATTTGCTAGGGTTGCTGTAGACCTTTGAGAAGGATCACCAGCTCCACAAAGAGTCGGTGAATGTAGTGGGAGGGTCCTCTTTTGGATGTTGTCCCTTTGAAAAAGGAAAGAAGAAGAAGAATAAAAAGAAGATGCAGAGTGCTGGGGCATCTAAGCTTGTTCGGATCAAAAAATGTAAGGCTGATCAGAGTCAGACAAAGTGCTTCTACTGTAAGAAGCAGAGTCACTGAAAAAGAAACTGTCCTCAATATATTGCTTTCTTTGACCCAAACTGGCCAAATAAGAGAAAGAAGCAAGCAATTGCTGGTTAAGATAATTATATGATAATATTTTGCAACTTTTTTATTTATGATATTACGATTTGAGTATTGGATACCGGAAGTCTTATTAATATTTATAATTCATTGTAGGGACTTCAGATTAGTAGGAGGTTTGAAGACTGTGAGAGATTCCTAAACATTGGAGATGGAAGATCTGTTCCAATTATAACTATAGAAATTATCAAGCTTATTTTCAATTCTAATGTCATTGTTTTGAGTGATTGTTATTTTTGTCTGTCTTTTTTATTGATTGTAATTTCTGTAGGCCTTCTGATTATGAACGGATATGAAATTTCAATAAAAAATAATTATTGTGATATCATTATGAATAGTATTACTGTGATGAATGGATAAATGAGTAATAGTATTTACGTTTTATTACGATCTGTTAGTGTAATGTACACATCGAATAAGTATCTTAGATTAGATAATATCATGGATGCCTATCTTTGATATTGTAGGCTAGGTCATATTAACAAGAACAGGATAAACAAGTTAACTAAAGAGAGAATCCTCGAAGTCAATGATCATAAATCATTGCCGACTTGTGAATCATATCTTCTTGAAAAGATTACTAAATCACTTTTTACTGAAAAAGATGAACGAGCCAGTGAAGTTCTAAATCTAGTACATAGTGATATATGTGGATCAATGAATACATATGCCAGAGACGGGTATCACTACTTCATTATGTTCACTGATGACCTATCGAGGTATGGGTATATCTATCTTATGAAATATAAATCTGAATCATTTAAAATATTCAAATAATTTCGTAATGAGATTGAAAAATAAATTAAAAAAATATTAAAATTTTTCGATCTAATCGAGAAGGTGAATACCTTACCGATGAGTTTCTGACATATCTAGAAGAGATAAGATTATCTCATAATAGATCTCTTTTGGGACACCACAATATAATGGAGTGTCAGAAAGGAGGAATCAAACTTTGTTGGATATGATTCGATCCATGATGAGCTTTGTAAATCTATCGATCTTCTTTTTGAGATATACACTTGAGTCTGTCTGTTATATACTTAATAAGGATCCAAGAAAGTCTGTAAATAAAATACCATATGAGATGTAGACTGGGTGTAAGTCAGTGCTCTCACATCTTAGGGTTTGGAGGTGTCCGACTTATATCAAACATTTAAAAATAGATAAGCTTGGATCTAGATCTGATAGATGTTTATTTATTAGGTACCCGAAGGTGTTCATCAGTCATAGGGCTATCTTTTTGGAAAAAAAATTTTTTGAAAAAGAAACTAATGCCACTAAGGTTGAACTTGATGAAGTTCGACAGATAAAAAAATCGACACAAACAAGTAAAAATACAAAACTAGATTTAATTAGTTCAAACCCAAAATCTATCATAGAGGTTCCTTTGAAGAGATCCGATAGAGTACCGCATCAATCGGATAGATACTACGGTATCTTGGTCCGAAATGATGATCCTGTTGAACTTGATGAAAATAATGAAGATCCGATCACCTACATAGATGCCATGCAGACATCCGACTCTGATAAGTGGCTTGAAGCCATAAAATCTAAAATGGAGTCTATAAAGATTAATGATATATGGACACTCGTTGATCCATCTGAAGGGATAAAATCTATAGGATGTAAGTGAATTTTCAAAAAAAAAAGAGACGCAGACGGGAAGGTAGAAATTTATAAAGTCTGTTTAGTTGTCAAAGGATATCGTCAATATTATGGTATTGACTATGATGAGATATTTTCTCCTATAACAATGCTCAAATCTATTCGGATTATGTTTGCAATAGCAGCACACCTAGATTACGAAATTTGATAAATAGATATCAAAATCATTTTTCTAAATGGAGAGTTAGAAAAAGAGGTGAATATGATATAACCTGAAGGATTCACATCTACAGATGAATCTAAGATGTATAAGCTTCAAAGATTCATTTATGAATTGAAGCAGACATCTCGGAGTAGAAACATGTATTTTGATAAGATAATCAGAATGTATGGCTTCGTTAAGAATAGAGAAGAATCTTGCATCTACAAGTGGGCTAATGGTTTTGTGGTCATATTCTTTGTATTGTATGTGGATGATATTTTCTTAATCGAAAATGACATCCTCGCATTACAAGGTATAAAAGTTTGACTGTCATCCCAGTTCTTTATGAAAAATTTGAGAGAAGCATCCTACATCCTAGGAATGAAGATCTATAGAGATAGATCTAAGAGGTTGCTTGGATTATCCCAATCCACGTATATAGATACTGTGCTAAAATGATTCAGCATGGAGAATTTCAAGAAAGGCTATCTTTCAATAGCCATGGAATTACTCTCTCTAAGAAAGATTGTCTGACAACTCCATAGGAGAGAGAAAGCATATGAGTAGAATTCCATATAACTCAACAGTGGGATCTATCATATATGCCATAACATGTACGAGATCGGATGTGGCATACTCACTAGGGGTAGTAAGTAGGTATCAGTCTGATCTGGATGAGAACCATTAGAAGGTTATAAAAGCCATCCTTAAGTATTTAAGAAATACTAAAGATCAATGGCTAATTTATAGAGAATCTGACTTAAAACTGTGGGATTTATAGATTTCAGTTTTTAATCAGATCATGATGATAGAAAAAGTATGTCAGAATATATATTTATCCTAAATAGTAGGACGATCTGCTGAAAAAATTTTAAGTAGCATACTGTAGTTGATTCTGTTTACGAGGTGGAGTACATTGCGGCATCCGATGCTGCCAAAGAAGCTGTTTGATTGTGAAAGTTTGTCAGCGAGCTTGGATTTGTTTCCTCAATTGAAGATCCAGTTCTTTTGTATTGTGACAGCATTGGTGCCATCGCTCAAGCAAAGAAATTCAAGTCCCATCAAAAAACCATGCACATCCTCCATCGCTATCACCTTATCCGTGAGATCATAGATTGAAGTGACATCAATCTTCAAAAGATCGATGGAAAGGAGAATTTGGTCGATCCATTCACTAAAGTCCTCAGAATCAAGGAGTTCGATGATCTTAAGTGAAAGATGGGTATTAGATACTGTTTCGATTGATTTTAGTCCAATGAGAGTTGTTGAGAAATGTGTCCTAAAGTCAATCGTTTGTTTGTAAATGATTATGTTATTTATAAATTGTATATGAATTGTTAATTAATAAAATTTATTTAATATTTTTATCATAAATTGTGCATCTTTTTTTATCAAACTCTTGTGTTATGATGAAGTCCTTAGAACTACTTTCAATTAATAAAGGAAGATTTATCGTGTAGTTCTTAAACTTATTCACGATCAAACGATACGTTATTAGTAAGATGATAATGTTTATCAAGTATAGATCATTGTATGCCATATGATTTGGTTGTCCTAATAACCAAAGAATGTGAAAATACTAGTATGGCATGCAGGTAAAATGTAAGAGTATATTTCACTAAACATGACCAATTGCGGAGCACTTTGTTATTAAGAGTAGCTCATGAAGGATATAGATATAAGTATCCCTCTGACCTAAAAAAATCACGATGACTTATAAGCAACTCACTGTACTTTGGTATCGGACTATCTGAATTTCTAATTCAATGACAGAAGATTTCTAGGTGCAGTCAAGTACTTGCGAAGTCGGTGTGTGAGTCAAGATGGAATTGATCGCTCCTGATTTTAGAAGATAGTGCTACATTATATTTTAATTTACTAAAATCTTGATCAGAGTAATTTTTATAAGGAGTCATAGGATTTATAAGGTTGAGACATAAATCTAATGTACTGATTAAGAGTTGACAGTTTAACTCTGAAGTTATCCTGAGCATTGAGGGTCAAAGAAATGAATTATATGGTAACCATATGCCACTAGATTCTTGAATGTTGCTTTGCAATCATTCGTCCTATCCGGACGTCGCGTATCATTATTAGATAGTTACTTCGATTAGTACAAGAATTTGCTTCTATGCTAGCGGCTTAGATTCGAACCTGTGGGGTCATACACAAAGAGATTCCTGTCTGATCAGATGGTTGATCAACGATTACGAATCATTCAAGGGTATAATCGTCAATGTGATTGATGATTAATCTTATGCAAAGATTGTAATAAAATAATTATAAAAAAATTAATTAGTAATTAGATTATTAATTAGCTCAATTTGATGGAGCATTGAGATTTGGATCAAGTCTAATCGAATTAAATTCGATTAGGTTTGGTCCAATTAGGTCATGAGATGATCTAATAGTTAAAGATGATTGATTCCTGATTTGATTAGACCTTAAGTTCTATTAATTCCTGATTGAATTAGAATTTAATCGAATTCATTTAGTATCTAATTGGATTAAGTTCTCTTATTTATTTAGGCTCTAACCAAATGTGTTTGGATTGGACCTAAATGGATAAACCCAAAAGACCAATTTGGATTGAATAAAACCCTAGCACTAACCACCATATTCAGTCCTTCTTTGTTTCATGCAAATTCTAAATTTGCGTGAATCATTTCCATGCCAATTCAAAGGTTTGTCGCCCCCTCTGGATGAGAATTAAGTGACTTCAACTTGAATTTTGCATTCAAGATTGGATTGATTTTGTTTGAATTCAAATTTAACTTGAATTTCAAATTCAATTTTGAAATTAAACTACCTAACTTCCTATCCTTATCCATTTGGGACGCCAACTTTAAGAAGCCCTTTCTCTTGTGCATGTGATATGAGATTTTTTCACCAAGAGAAAGAGTGGGAAATCTGGGTGTGAGGTTTTGGATGGGCGTGCCTTCCTTGGTGTGTGAGATGAAGGAGAGCCGGCTTCTTTTGGATGAGTGACCTAGATTATGATTTAGGATTTTGGGTGTGTAGAAAAACAAAGAGAGAAGAAAGGTTCTCCCTCCACCACTACTTCTTTCTCCTCCTATTCCATCTTTGGCTTTGGAAGAGTTCGTGAGATCCGAAGAAAGGTGTAAATCAGCTATCTGCGTGAGCTAGCAGTCCTGAGAGATCAATCAGCCCAAGGCTTCGTGTGGATATTCCATAGAGGTCGGATATTCTGTACGGCTACTGTTCAACCTGAAGAACCTTAGTTCCATGATTGTTAGTTGCGATGATCTTGGGTTTTAAATTCAATGATATTGTAGATATGATCTACTGTTGTGTTGATTTGATCCATACTTGCTGATTTTAGATTTCAAATTTTATATATGCATTATATTATGTTATAGATCCTAGCATAGGTTGTTTTAAAGCAAATCTAATACGTGCATAGTAGATTAAATTATTTAATCTAGTTCATTTCTATTAAAATTTTAAAAAATACATGCATAAAACGTCTACTATTTTCTTCAATTGGTATGCATAACCACACTAGTATGGAAATTACTTGCTGTTCATCACAAGTAAGGTTTTTTTTTTTTTTGCTTCGTGAAAAAGAACATTGATGTGAGGAATAAAAAGATTGTGGATATATGGCTGAAAAAAATCAATGGCCGAACTCGAGTTAAGGTAGTATAGCCCAATTAAGCTCCCACCAAAGCACGTGCTCCATGCACCATTCTACATATTTGCGCAATTATTGTGATTGTGAGTGCTATACCATGCGGGCAGCGTCTCAATTAGCGTGGCATGAATGTGGTTGGCTATTAAAAACTTTAATCATAGTGATTAAAAGCTTTTAATCACAGTCACTCATTTGAGTTTTACCTATTCATTCCTCAAAAAAAAAAAAAAAAAAAAGAAAAAGAAAAAACCTATTCTTTCAAGAGGTTGTGCCGCTTTCCAGTTAACCCAATTGAGGATTGTGATCGAGGTATTCATCAAATCGATCTCCAATAAAACCTGAAGTATCTAAATCAAAAGACAGGTTCAGGTTCTTTATTAAACTTGGCACATTCATTTCATATACTTATTAATCATTTCTTTCCAAGCATATAGTACATAGGATCGAGAGAGCATAATATCAGAAAATATATATATATATATATATATATATGTATACCGAACCATATATAAATATATCAACTTGCAGAAACCTAGTAGAATTCTTGGTGCCAGATTCAGCTGATGCCACATGAAGACAGTCTCACCCCTTCCTGCTCTTCCTTTTATATATAAACGCCGCGATAACGGATGCAGCTGCAACAGATGACAACAAAAGCACAGCGGCCGGCTTATGCCTCTTGAAGAATGCCCTCATCTTCTTCTTATCACGATCCTCCTCAACTGTCTTCGTCTTCTTATCATGATACTCCCGAACCTTACGAACCTCCTTATCCAGAGCCGCATACACACAAGGATAAGGCGGACGCTCATCAGTCCTCTTCACCAAATCAAAAACCTCTTGCAGATTCTTCCACGTCCCTTTGATGAGACCCAATTCCTCCATCATCCGAACATCGCCGAGATCGCCAACCAATTCATTCATAAACTGGAAATATAGAGTCACCGGCCTCTGATCCTCCTTAGGCAAGCCATATTCCCATGCCAGGAGATTCCCAACAACTGTCTCTAACTTGAAGTCATGCACCAATGCCGGCATTCGCAGCGTTGGCTCGGAGAATTCGACATCAATGGCAGCCTTCGGTGAAGGTTCAAACCGCACGCCGGACCGTTTCAGCTGTCCAGCACTTGGACTTTGCCACGCCCCGCCGCTTCCCTTTTCATCGATCTTGCTCCCTACCAAGCTGAAATGCAGGCAATGCAGGAGATTTTCCTTCTGGAGCACATCTTTTCCAGGGTCTGCGGGTGCTGCGGAGTGGAAGGGGGAATAATACCCGCAGAATCGCCTGATCATGCCCTCGAAGTCATCTGCTAGCTTGTAGTGACGACCACCCAACTCTCCTTTTGCGGTCTCATTTTTTTTTATCGCATCCTCCACATGGTCCACAATATTTTTGATATCTTTAAGAGAGAGCTGGTTTTCGACCTTAATAATGTCTTTTACTATTTCTGCTTTCTCTCGATCCAAATTTTCTGTGATTTTGTTGAGTTCTGAGAAATATCCCACCACCAGAAAAACCCCGTCCACCTCCAGTGCATAATCTTCAGGGAGTGGCTCTGCCATCAGAAAAAAAAAAAAAGAAAAAAATCTTCAGCGCGTGGGTCTGGAGGCGTGCTACCTTGATCAGATTTTTCTGCAATTTTTTCTTGTTTTTGCACATGAAAAAAATTATTGGTTGGATCAGATCCATTAGCTCAGCAGTGGACTAATCCAGTCACAAAACAAACATGCACCAACATGGACAAAGAAGAGAAGGAAAAAAAAGGTGGGAGCTGAAGAGCGTGTTTGTATGCATCACGTACTTCCCCGTTGGACTGGCCCATCAGCCCAGTGGTGGACATGATTCAACTAAAAATTTCTGACGTACATCTCCCAAGTAACATGTTAGAATAAGAGATATTGTGAGATTATTTTCTTGATATATTTAATCTTCACTTCTAAGATCATGATTGCTTCAAATGAGCCCCTCGTCCGATTCGAAGCGCGGAGGAATATAAAGCCCTTGACTTTATTAATTCTTTTTAAAATATTGCGACATTCTCACCATATAAATAAATAAATAGTTTTTTAAAAAGGTACTGCAAGACAGGGGACAAATCTAGATTGGGAAATTCTAAAAAACACCCACCAAGTCAGCAGTTAACGAAACCGTAGGGAAGGCAACTCACAATGCCGACCTACCCACATGCATCAGCCTTATGACCTGAGTGCTGATCTGCCCAGTGGTAGCAACACTCAAACTTAAATCCAACATATATAGACAGATGTAAGCCATCTAGATAGATGCATCCTTTGACCCCGATTATTCTCACCATCAAGCTTGAATACGAAACAAAAATTTACTCTGGGTGGTTTTTAATTGGAACAAGTTCAATATGAGATTGATAAATTGGGAATTAGGAAGGAAATCGACAATTCATATACTAGAGCTTTGGTCAAAAACAAAATATAAACATTTACTTCGCAGGCAATGACTAAAACACCATGGTAACAATTACATTATTCACAGTACATGAAAACTATCATATAAATACATGTGGGTGCGCCTAGCTGGATATATATCCATATACATGCATATGTATGCATATACATGTGCGCATGGAGATATTTATCTGGTGAAGATTGGACCGTAGCCCGTCCATCCCATCCCGAACCTTATTTTGGAGGCCCAAACTGCTCGATATATGTCGACATATGTCCACATAAATCCAGATGACTCTACTTTATTTCGTGGGCATATTGAACGTGGCACCTATACATTAGATCTCAGGAAAAAAAAAAAAAAAATGCTGTTGCCAAAATCTAGTAACAGGCCTGGGTCTTGCCATGCCCGAACCTGATCAAACCCTCTAGCACCCGTACTCCCACCTATTTTAAATTAATATGACCCTTTACTTGTGCAGCATTATCTATATCTTCGGAGAAAAGGCTTTTCTTCTTAAAAGTAGGCATAATCTATATTTCGTTGCCCCTGTCCTGACGATTGGGAAAGGATTGTTTATAATATCCCATTGTATTTTGAACGATATTGGGCATTAAACTTTTTGGGCAGGCTACTGGAGTGGTGGTGTTTGGGTTCAGACGAAGTGCCTATCATCCAACTTATTTCGCATGGGCTAGCAAAAGTCACCCAGTCTGATAACACGTACCTGACGTAACCCAAGTAGAAGAAACAGACCTATCAAAAAGGAGGACACTGTCCGGTAGGACGAGCCAAGTCAATCTCAGGAATAATTTCTTCATTCTTAATCCCCATTATTAATCATGAAGAAAAATCAAAGACTCGTTTGAATTTTTCGTGGCACGAGAAATAATAATATATTTTTTTAAAAATATTTTTTTAAAATTTATAATCAAAATTTAATAAAATATCAATGAATGATTAGAATGAAATACTGAATAATAATATAATATTATATTAATATTATTTTAATATTTATATAAATATAATATTAATATTTTTTATATTTTAATATTATTTTAATATTTATATTAATATAATATTTTTATTAATATCAATATAATATAATATTTATATTTATATTAATAAATTTATTATATTAAAATATTCATATTATATTAATATAATATTAATATATTAATATTATATGAACATAATAAATTATTATGATTTAATGTTATATTATAATATATTAATATTATATTTATATTAATATAAATATAATATTTATATTTATATAAAATTTATGAGTAAAAATATATAGTTTTGTATTTACTAAAGATATAATAGATATTTTATACAGTTTTTTAAGAAAAATAGGTGTCCATCCAAATATAAGTTATTTTATTATAAGTCACATTTTTATGATCAATCAAACATATCAAAATTCTATTCTCAGGAAGTAATTTTTTAAAAAATTATTTTTTGAAAATTTTTTTTTTTTTATGAACCAAACGAGTCCCAAAAAATTATTAATATATACAAGATATCAAGATGGCTCGTAACACTGCAGCCCAAATCGAATGCGACTGAACTATATAGATTAACAAACTTAACGTACATAATATGCATGCATGCATTTATCTGTGTATGTTTTTTTGTGGATAGGGGGAAGCCTATAGTATTAGTACCTTTTTGGTCTTCCCCTGCAACTCCTGCACTCGTTTTTTGGCCTTCAGTGGCGATGGGAGGCTTGCATTCTTTGGCTATCGCAACCAACAGCTTCTTGGCCGCCTCAAGTTCGGTCTCCGTCTTTACGAGCTTCCCGGTGATGGCATGGTAAACGATTTCGGCTTTCAACTGCAAGCATTTGCGCCAATTGGTGCTTTCTCTGGGGTCCGCATAGGTGGCGAAGTAGATGGTTCTCGGCTCAAATACATCGCGGTTGGCCGCTTTCATGCGCTGGTAATCTGGGGACTTCCGAACTTGTTCGAGGCCAGAGGCTGGTTGTTTCGACGACATTGCGAAGAGGAATTTGCAATGTCTTTTGGGACTCAGGCAAGTTGGTTTTGGGGACGAGAGGGTAACCACGAGCCAGAGCTATATATAGAGAGAGAGAGTAGATAATAGCTAGGATGCGTCTTGCTCGCACTAAGCTCTCCACATTCCTTGCTTTTCGACGGGCTGGAATGAGCACGAGGATAGGACAGGGGAAGGTATTTGTGTAACACTCCATTTGCTGGCTAATCAAGGAAACGAGGTTCCTAAACTATGGGACCAAGTATCTTAGTCCAGCCTATGGTTATATTCCATTCCTATACATGTCCTTATGCAAGCAATCTTTTTTTTTTGGGTGCACATGCAAGCAATCTTTGTTTCTATAGGGTTTGTGGTAGCCTTGAAATCTATATATACAAGTAACATAAGGTTGGAATATATTCAATTTTTTCTTCCCTAGCAGCTTGGAATGACACGTGTGCGGCACTGGCCTTGAAAAAGATCAGTTTAGCGCCGCGTGCTTGAAGCTAAAATACGTCAGCCCCGTGGACTAGGTCGGAGCCCAGCAGTCTTGGGAGGAAATCCCACAGGGTCATGTACATTGATGGTGTTGGGACAAAGAAGAGAGAGAGAACCACGAAGATAAAATGGTAGAGGGCAAAAAAAGAAAAAAAAGAGAACATCCACGTTTAACATGAAAAATTTAAATCGAAAAAAAATCACGACATCAAGCCAAACCAATCACTACTTCTAGAAAATCCAATATAAAAATGATTATAAGTAGAATTCCTCAAAAAATTAGTAGAGGGCAAAGATCTATCACTCAAAAATAGATCTTCTTTCTTTTCTTCTCAGAAGGCTAGCTCCTCACACCGTCTAAGTGCATGCCTCTAAAATCCTCGTGACCCACCTTTAAATAGACCTCGAAATTCTAAGACAATTTGGCCCAAATCGCATCACAAAAATCAAGTCGACTCATACTGAGGTTGAGTCGACTCGCCTGAAATCGAGTCGACTCATGCTGGAATTGAGTCGACTCGTCTGCATGCCATCCACAGGGTCCCAAAATATGGCTCTCTGTCAGACTTTTCCTCTGAGACGGAGTCATCTTGAACTGAGACCAAGTCAACTCGCATGAAGCCAAATCGACTCACACTGGAACGAGTCGACTCGGATGCAAAACTTTCTGCCTCTTTAGCTAATCCTTATATAGGCTGCTATTTTAACTCTTTGACCTATGGACAAACTTTGGATTTCTTCACAAGGCTTCAAACTGATCAATTGGGTCATGTTCATTAAGGAGGGATGAAACCCAATAAACTTTTCCTTCCTATTTATGAGGAACCCACCAACATCAAACCAGCGACCTCTCTGCACACCTCCAACTTCTCTCTTAAAAGTACCTTTGTCATCATATCAGCTGCATTCATATCAGTGTAAATTTTTTCGAGATGCAACTCCATTTGCTCTAACACATCTCGAATCCAATACATATGCATATTAATATGCTTTGACTTGGAATGAAAGGTAGAGTTTTTACTCAAATGAATTATGCTCTGGCTATCACAATGAACAACATACTTATTCTGCTTCATCTTGAGCTCTTGTAGAATTATTTTATCTAAAGTATTTTCTTGCATGCCTCTATCACCACAATATATTCAGCTTCTGTGGTGGATAAGGCAATACACTTCCGGAGCTTAGATTGCCATGACACAGCTCCTCCCATAAATATGACTAAATAACTTGAGGTCGACTTCCTCAAATCAACATCATCTGTCATATCAGTATCAGTATATCCTTCAAGCAATGGCCTCTCACCTCCCAAATATAAATAAAATTTGGAAGTATTATGTAGATACCTCAAAATCCACTTCACTACCATCCAATGTTGCTTGTTCAGATTTAAAAAAAATATGCTCACAACACCTATTGAATGACCAATATCGGATTTTGTATACACCATTGCATACATTAAACTACCGACCACCGAAGCATAGACTGTATGTCTCATCTCCTCCTTCTCTACATCAGTAGAAGGATATTGTTGAGAACTCATTCTGAAGTGATTGGTCAATAGAGAACTCACAGGCTTGAATTTGTCCATGCCGAATCTCTAAAGCACCTTCTCAATATAACCTTTTTGTGATAACCACAACTTTTTGATCTCTCTGTCACGAGAAATCTGCATGCTAAGCACTTACTTTGCTGCATCCAAATCCTTCATAACAAAAGATTTACTAAGTTCATCCTTCAATATACAAATCTTCTTCATATCATGACCCACAATAACCATATCATCAACACACAGCAAAAGAATGATAAAATCACTATCATCAAATTTTTGCACATAGACACAATGATCTGACAATATCTTCTAGTAGCTATGATCAACCATGAAGGAGTCAAACTTTTTATATCATTGGCGCGGTGCTTGCTTCAGTCCATATAAGCTTTTCCTCAACCTACACCAATCTTTCCTTGCCTTTGACTTTAAAGCCCTCTGATTGTTTCATATAAATCTCCTCCTCTAAATCATCATGAAGGAAAGCCGTTTTCACATCAACCTACTCGACTTCAAGATTTAAACGAGCAACTATACTTAGGACAATACGAATAGAGCTCATTTTAACTACTGGAGGAAAAAAATTTTCAAAGTCAATACTTTTTATCTGGCTGAACCGTTTCACAACTAACTTTGCCTTGTACCTTGGTTGAGAAGTCTTCTCTTGAGCTTTCTTTTTGAACACCCACTTGTTCTTCAAAGCTTTTTTGTTATTCGAGAGCTTCACCAAATCATATGTTTGGTTCTTATGTAATGAGTTCATCTCCTCTTGCATATTCTCCATCCACTTCTGACCATCACCACATGAAATGGCCTCTTGGTAGTCTTCTGGCTCTCCTCCATCAGCAAATAACACATATTAGATAAGTATCTCTTGGATGGGATATGCTCTCGTGCAGATCTCCATAGCTGTACCTCTACTTGCTGTTCAGCTTTAGCATTCTCAGTCTCTGATTGTGTATCAGCAGCAATAGAGCTTTCTGATTCATTAGAAGAGTCCAGCTGTATGTTTTTAGCACCCATTTGTGTATCGCTGCCATTAGCTTCAGGTTGTTGCTGTCCAATCAACTCTCTGATCTCCAGATCAATAAAAATAACCCTTGAAACCTCTATCTTCTCCTTGATGTCATCAAGAAACTAATCCTCCAAGAAGACCACATCTCAGCTACGAATAATCTTCTTGTTTATTGGATCCCATAGACGATATCTGAACTCTTCATTAGGATACCCAAGAAAGATACACTCCCTTGACTTTGTGTTCAACTTTGTTCTTTCATCTTTTGGCACATGCACAAGTGCTCAACAACCGAACACTCACAGGTGATCATAAGAGACTTTCCTTCCAGTCCACACATACTCTGGAACATCGCCATCTAGCCACAAACTTGAAGTGATGTTGATAATATGAACGGCGGTCCTCAAGGCCTCATCCCAAAATGACTTTAATAGCTTGGCATTTGACAACATGCAGTGAACTCACTCCACAACAGTACAATTCATTCACTCGACCACAGCATTGAGCTGTGGTATCTTAGGAGTTATCTTCTAATGTCAAATTATCTTGCTCCTGCAATAAGCATCAAAAGGATCCAAGTACTCATCTCCATTGTCGGTTCGGATGCATTTGAGGGTCACCCTAATGTCCCTTTCCACCATAGCATAAAATTACTTAAAAACTTCGAATACTTGATCCTTGCTGTTCAAAGGATAAGTCCACACTTTTCTTGAATAATCATCTATGAAGGAAACAAAGTAAAACAACCACCAAATGTCCTAACTGACATAGGACTACATACATCCGAATGTACCAAATCAAACGCATTCCTCCTTCTAGTATGAATCTTATTTAAGAAAAAAATATGATGTTGTTTACCAACTAAGCAATGAACACAAGATTTGAAAGTTACACCTTTGAAGTCAGATAGATGCTTCCCCTTTGTGAGGTGTCGAAGACACTTCTTGCCAACATGACGAAGACACTTATGCCATAGCTCCAACAGAGAATAATCTTCACTTGTGTTCACCTTTCCATCACATACTTTAGCCTCCATCTGATATAGAGAACAACATCTCTTTTCCTTTGCCACAATAAGGGAACCACGAGTCAGCTTGCATTGTTCTCCACTAAAGAAACTGTAGCAGCCTTCTTCATCGATCTTTTTCATAGATAGCAGATTATTTCGAAGATCTGGTACATGCCTCACATTCTTGAGCACCTGCCTAGAACCAAGATTGATCTTAATACAGATATCACCGATTCCCATGATGTTAGAAGAGCCAGTATTGCCCATCTTAACCATGCCATTATGACTTCGATAGGATGAAAAAAGATCCTTCCAAGTAATATGATATGAGGCATCCGAGTCAATCACCCAACTTGAGCCATCACCAGCAATACAAAAATAAGAATCCAGTGATGAGCAAAAGATAACCTCCCCTTCAGCCACAATAACTGAAGACTTCTTAGATTCCGACTTCTCATCACCTTTTTCTTTTCTTTTAGCTCCTTCTTCAATGCTCGACAATATTTTTTAATGTGGCCAAGCTTCTTGCAATGATGACAGTTGCCTCTAAATTTTGACTTTGATCTCCCCCTTGAACCATCATGCCTTCCTTGCTTGTGATCCAAGCTCCTCCTCCTCTTTTCAACAATCAATGCATTGGAAGAGGATATACCCGATGATTTCCTTCCAACCTCCTCATTCAGCAAGACAGAAGTGACAATTGAAGGAAACATACGGCAGTGCTATGCATGCAATTTTAAAAATTTTATGCAGCAAAACTATTAGATTAAACGATTTAATCTAATTTATATACATAAGATCTAATCTAGACTATCATGTCAAGATCTATAATATGATTTAACATATATTTTAAGATCTGAAAATAAAAACTACATCGATCTAATTGATGCTGCAATCTAGATCTAACTCTTAGATCTACAAAAACTACTCTAACAAGTTCAAAATTTGTTACCTGATTGTGGGAAACTGATCTCCACAAATAACTCATGTAGGAGAGAGTCTCTTTTGATTGTTCATAGCCACATAAAATCATCCAACCTCTACGGAACGTCCACATGAAGATCGGTGCAGATCAGGCTTCTTGAAAGTGCTAGCTTGTAAGGATCTTCGAGGCTGATTTCTCTCTTCTTCTTAAAAAATCATGGATGCTCCAAAGGAAGAGAATATCTAGAGGAAGAAGAGGAGAGGAAAAAGAGCTTTGGAGAAAAAATAAATTCAGCAAGGAGAACACATGGGGCGTCCACTATTGGAGCTCCCTTTATATAGACAAGGGCTAGGGTTTTGGGTCCAAGGGAGAGGGCGCCAATAGAGTCCACGCTAAACACCTTTTGGGCATCCCAAAAATTTCATAAATGAGAGTTGACGTGGGGAAGGAGATCAAGAGTCTCACATGCCCAAAAACTCTTCATAAAAATTTAGAAAAAAATCAATTGGTGCCTCCCTTCTTTTCTTGTTTGAAAAATCTCTTTCCTTCTTATCACCTTATCTCTAATTCGGATCACATTCGAATTAGGCAAGAGATAAGATCATGACTCACTATACTTTGCTGCCCGCCCTTACTAGGCCCACTCTCATCATGCCAAAAATCTCAAGCCAAATCCAATTTGGCATTGAGAACAGGTGGATGGGTCCAAGGTGGCGCAAGGATAAGAGATAGAATTCCTATTGGCTTGAATCAAATCAAATCTAATTCTAAATCAAATCAAATCTGGTTTGAATCCAATGATAGAAATGAACCTAATCTAATTAAGAATCTAATTATCTCAATAAATTTTTAACCTAATTAGAAATTAGCTGAGTCCAAGTCCTGATTAAATTAGGATCAAATTTTTTTTACAAGGCTTGATCAAATCAAACTCAATCTAAGTCAAACTGAATCCAATTCAATTAGACTTGATTCAAAGCTCTTTGCTCAATCAAATTGAGTCAATTAGTAATCTAATTACTAATTAATTCTACATCAATAGCAGAATTCCAGTCCAATGGGACTCTCCTCCAGAGTCCTAGTTTCAGTGGGACTCTTCATCCGAGTCATAATCCAATTAGATTCTTCAACCATCAGATCAGACCGAATCTTCTAATATGTGTGATCCCATAAGTTCGAACCTAAATCGATAGTA
Source organism: Elaeis guineensis (assembly GCF_000442705.2). Lineage (NCBI taxonomy): Eukaryota > Viridiplantae > Streptophyta > Magnoliopsida > Arecales > Arecaceae > Elaeis > Elaeis guineensis. The sequence continues at coordinate 111,250,673 of NC_025995.2, forward strand.
TAAAAATAAATTTTTATACTAATCGATGTAACCATCTAGTAATGAGACCCGATATCTGGATAGATCAAAAGATTACAAAAGAACATTCTAGAACCTACTAGCGTATGGTTACTGTATAATTCATCCCTTTGATCCAAATACTCAAGGTGACCTAGGGTTTAACTGTCAACTCTAGTATAGTCGATCATATTATATTTCAACCTTTCAAATCTATCACATGAAATGTTCTGACCAAGATTTTACTAAATCAAAATACACTGATGCATATCTCCTACTAATTCAGATAAGTCAATTCCATCTTAACTCACGCACCGACTTGATAAGTACTTGATCGTACCCAGTAACCTTCCGTCATTGAATTATAAACTCAGATGGTCTGGTATTGAAGTATAGTGAGTTGTTTATAAGTCACCATGATGATCTCAGATCAGAGGGACACTTATACCTATATCCTTTACGAGCTACTCTTGACAGCAGAGTACTCGATAAATAGTCACGTTTGGTGTGAATGTATACCTACATTCTACCTGCATGTTATACCAGTATCTCCACACTCTTTGATTAAGAGGACAACCAACTCAGATGACACACAATAATCTATACTCGATATTGCTATTGTCCTATTAACAGCATATCATTTGATCACGAACATTTTTAAGGACTAAACGATAAATCTTTCTTTGTCGATAAAATATAGTCCTAAGGACTTATCACAACATAGGAGCTCAAATAAGATGGATAAAATATGATGAAAAAGTTAAATAATTTTTATTAATAAAAAATTATATATAAATTATAATTATAAGCACAATCATCAACAGACTGACGATTGACTTTGGAATACATTTTTCAACAACTTTCATTTGGGCTAAAGCCAATCGGTACAGTATCGTATACTCATGTTTGACTTGTGATCATCGAACTTTTTGATTTCAAGAGCTTTAGTAAATAGATTGATTGGGTTCTTCTTTCCATCGATCTTCGGAAGGTCGATGTCATCTCGATCCTCGATCTCCCAGATAAGGTGGTAATGGCACAGAATATGTTTGGTGCGCTGATGGGACTTCAGCTCCTTGGTTTGAGCAATGGCTCCAGTATTGTCATAGTATAACAGGACAGGGCCATCGATAGAGGGTGCCACTCCGAGCTCGTCGATGAACTTTCGCAATCATATAACTTTTTTCATAGCATCGGATGTCGCGATATGTCACGGTGTGCTGTTTGAAATTTTTCTAACAGATTACTTCACCATTCAGGATAAAAATATAATCCGATACACTCTTGCTATCGTCATGATCTGACTGAAAGCTGGAGTCAGTGAACCCCACTAGTTCAAGTCAGTTTCACCATACACAAACCACTAATCTTTAGTATTTCATAAATACTTAAAGATGGTCTTTACGACCTTCCAGCAATTCTCTCTTAGATCAGACTGATATCTACTCACTACCCCTAGTGAGTATGTCATGTCTGATCTTGTATATATCATGATGTACATTATAGAACCCACTGCCGAAGCATATGAAACTCTATTCATATTCTCCCTCTCTTGAGGAGTTGTCGGACAATCTCTCTTTGAGAGAGAAATTTCACGGCCTATCGGGAGATAGCCTTTCTTGAAATTTTTTATGCTGAACTGCTTCAGCATAGTATCTATGTACGTGGACTGGGATAATCCAAGTAATCTTTTCAATCTATCTCTATAGATCTTCATCCCAAGAATGTAGGATACTTTTTTCAAGTTCTTCATAGAGAACTGAGATGATAATCAAACTTTTATTCTTTGTAATGTAAGGATGTCATTTTCGATTAAGAGAATGTCATCCACATACAGAACAAGGAATACAACTACAGAGTCATTTATCCATTTGTAAATGTAGGATTCTTCTCCATTCCTAACGAAGCCATACGTTCTGATAACCTTATCAAAATGCATGTTCCAACTTCTAGATGCCTGCTTCAATCCATAGATGGATCTCTAAAGCTTGTACACTTTAGACTCATCTATGGATGTGAAATCCTCAGACTGTATCATATACACTTCTTGTTCCAGCTCTCCATTCAGAAAAGCTATTTTTACATCTATTTGCTAGATTTCATAGTCCATGTGTGCCACTATCGCAAGCATAATCCGAATTGATTTGTACATTACCATAGGAGAAAATATTTTGTCATAGTCAATACCATAATGTTGACGATAATCTTTGACAACCAAATGAACTTTATAGGTCTCCATCTTTCCGTCTGCGCTTCTCTTCCTTTTGAAGACCCACTTACGCCTTATGGGTTTAACCCCTTCAGGTGGGTCAACTAATATCCATACATCATTGACCTTCATGGACTCCATTTCGAATTTCATAGCTTCAAGCTATTTATCAAAGTCGGACCTCTGCATTGCATCCTGTTGGTGCAAAAATCCGCCTGCGTTGGAGAAGCTGGAGTCGAGAGAGTCGCGGTCACCGTCGGGACCTGCAAAGGAAGTCTAAACCGGAGATGGGGTTGCTCCGGCAAGACCCTCCGACGCTCAAGTCAGTTCTCTGTCTCAACAAGAATGGAGCGTTCGAACGAAAATTTTAGCAGAGTTTCTAGGTAGAAAATGAGAGCTTAGAGAATAACGTATCTAGGATCCCCCTTTTATAGGTGGAGGGGGCAACGGATCGATGGCGACGTTTGTAACCACCTGGTCATGGGCCGCACGGGGCCAGGAGAGATTTATTATGAAGAATAGTGGGATGGAGTCGTAGTTGTTACCAAAGCTCACCACGTGGAGTCTGTTGCGGATAGTGGAGCGGCGTCCGTTATCGCGACTCATCAGGGAGTAGTGGAGCCACGCAGAATCTGTCGTAGGAGGTGGAGCAGAATCGTGGCCGTTACTGCAGCCTGCCAGGGAGTGATGGGGCCGTGCGGGATCCGTCGCAGGAAGTGGAGCAGAGTCGTGGCCGTTACTACGGCCTGCCAGGGGGTCCAGACCTGTCGGTCGGAGTTCGGCTGGAGTGTCTGGCGGAGAGAGGTGGCTAGCCACCCGCCTGAGGGGAGCTCAGAGTCCGGCTCCCGTACGAGTCCGGACGAAGTCTTCCCTCAGTTGAAGTCGGAGATGAGGTCCGACACCCGTGGGAGTCCGGACGGGGTCTTCCTGCAGGCGGAGTCGGAGACGAGGTCCGGCTCCTGTAGGAGTCCGGGCTGAGTCTTCCCTCAGTCGAAGTCGGAGACGAGGTCCGACTCCCGTGGGAGTCCGGACGGGGTCTTCCCGCAGACGGAGACGGAGACGAGGTCCGGCTCCCGTAGGAGTCCAGGCTGAGTCTACCTGCAATTGGAGTTAGGGGCGAAGTCCGGCTCCTGTAGGAGTCCGAACGAAGTATACCTGTAAGTGAAGTCGTGGGCGGAGCCCGGCTCCCGTAGGAGTCCGGACGAAGTCTGCCTGCAATTGGAGTCGCAGGCGGAGTCCGGCTCCCGTAGGAGTCCGGACGAAGTCTGCCTACAGCCGGAGCTGGGGACGAAGTCTGGCTCCCGTAGGAGTCCGGGCGGAGTCTTCCTGTAGTCAAAGTTGGAGATGAAGTCCGGCTCCCGTAGGAGTCTGGACGAAGTCTTCCTGCTGTTGAGGTTGGAGATGGGGTCCGGCTCCCGTAGGAGTCCAGACGAAGTCTTCCCACTGTCGAGGTTGGAGATGGAGTCCGGCTCTCGTAGGAGTCCGGGCTGAGTCTACCTGCAATTGGAGTTAGGGGTGAAGTCCAACTCCCTTAAGAATTCGGATGAAGTCTACCTGCAATTGGAGTCGCAGGCGGAGTCCGGCTCTCGTAGGAGTCCGGGCAGAGTCTTCCTGTAGTCGAAGTTGGAGATGGGGTCCGGCTCCCGTAGGAGTCCGGATGAAGTCTTCCCGCTGTCGAGGTTGGAGATGGAGTCCGGCTCCCGTAGGAGTCCGGACGAAGTCTTCCTGCTGCTCAGGTTGGAGATGGAGTTTGGCTCCCGTAGGAGTCCGGACAAAGTCTTCCTGCTGCTGAGGTTCGAGATGGAGTTCGGCTCCCATAGGAGTCCGGGCTGAGTCTACCTGTAATTGGAGTTAGGGGCGAAGTCCGGCTCCCTTAAGAATCCGGATGAAGTCTACCTGCAATTGGAGTCACAGGCGGAGTCCGGCTCCCGTAGGAGTCCGGACGGAGTCTTCCTGTAGTCGAAGTTGGAGATGGGGTCCGGCTCCCGCAGGAGTCCGGACGAAGTCTTCCCGCTGTCGAGGTTGGAGATGGAGTCCGACTCCCGTAGGAGTCCGGACGAAGTCTTCCTGCTGCTGAGGTTGGAGATGGAGTTCGGCTCCTGTAGGAGTCCGGACGAAGTCTTCCTGCTGCTATAGGTCGGACGTCGGTAGAATCTCCGAGGGGTCACTCCTGACACGAACTTCGACTGGGGGGGTTTACACCCAACACCAGTCCCCCTACTTTCGAGTTCGAGTTTCGATCGAAGGAAGTACAGAAAATTTTCACAGCCGAAGTCGCTTCTTTGAATTCTGCACATGACCGCCCTCGAAAATTTTGGTATTTAATGCGTGCGTGCTGGAGCCTTTTTCCGATTAGGGTGATCCGAAGAGTCCTTTCGGAACTCCCACCAGGGCGTAATCCTAAATGTCACGCCATAATGGTCCACGAACGGTCAGCCTTATGCCGCGGTGAGTGGGACACATGGCGGGCACCGGTTGACCTGGGGATATCTGCCACCATAACTGCACCAGGCCCCGTTGCTTATTTAAGCCCTCGCCTTTCCTCCAGGGGCTTCACTTCGCCTGAGGGTTGACACCTTTCTTCCACCTGAGAGTTTAGCCACTCAACCACTCCATCGATGCCCTTTCTGACTCCGAGCATTCTTCGCACCAGTCTTTGCCACCTCCGTCGGCTCTCCACCGTCTTCAGTCCCCCGAGTCTCTCCGAGGGGTTCACCCACCGGGGCCTCCGCCCCGGAGGCCAACCTCAAGAGGATGTCACGGACCAGGAAGAGTGTGAGGAGGAGAACAGCGGCCTGCGAGTTCTCCGGCTGTCAAACTGTCGCCGAGGGTTTCCGTCGCCTTAAAGGGGGCTCGAGGGAGAATTCCTTCAACAACAGGGGTTTAATAACGGGGATAATCGGTGAGGGCATTCCATCTGAGAATTTTGGAGTAGCTGAACGGGGCGACACCGATCAAGGGGGCAGATTTGTCGTCACAAGCTGTGGCGGGATCCTTGACGTCATCGGGGCCGAGGGACCAGAAGCGGTCGGTGCCGACGGTGGGGCAGTAGAACTTGTTGCGGGGATGGTGGAAGTAGCGCATGCCGACCTTTTCGGAGTACCTAGGACGGTGGTTGTCGTGGAGCACACGGTGGTGGCGCATGCCTCCGGTGCCATCGCGGCCTCTGGGGTACCTCCGGTTCTTCTTGAAGCAGGTCATCGTCACCGCTGTCGTTGCCTTCGTTGCCCCCTGAATTCTATCCCACCCTTTTCCCCCTAGGGTTGGGGTTTCGACGATGGAGCGGAACAAGGTGGGGGGCGAGAGCCGAGAGGTTTATCACACGCACTGAAAAATACTGCTGAGAAGGATGGAACCAGGAAGAGAAGTCGACAGCTTGAAGTGGTCTCCGGTGTATCCCTTTCGAGTCTTGTAGCAATATTTTCTTTTTCTGGCCCTCCGGATCTTGTAACGTTCATCTTGTTAATCGAAAAATGAGAAAGAGATTTTGTTACTTCGTCCGCACCTTGCGTCGAATTGCTGCCTGCCGAATTTCTTTCCTTTACCATTGTTATTGTTGTATTCCCTTCTCTCTCTTTCTTTTCTTTTTTTTTTAGTGTCGTCCGGAGGTTACTGGTTGTTGCCACATCGGCTCGCCTTTCCAGTTATCCTTCTTCTTCAGCCTTGATGGCTCTATAATGCATATTTAATGAATAATATGAGAAGAAAATTTTCTGCTACCTCTTTTACTCATGTGTTGAATTGTCTCTTGCCAAGCTTCTTTCGGCCTTCGCATCGTTCGGGGGTATCCGATTGCCATCGCATCGACCCATCCTTTCGTCCATGGCCGCAGATTTACCTGGGGCCACTCGGGTTTGGCGCCCCCCATCAGGGCTCGAGCTCGGAGGTCTGAGCTTCTCGTCACCCTGAGGAAGTCGCCTTATCTCGGACTTGCATTGAGAGAAAGCTGGGGTTCTTGATGAGAACCCCAATCCCTACTGAGATGAGGTTCTCTGCATCTTTGATGCTGTTTGTTTTCCATTCGTCACTGACGTAGTCCATCGCTTTCCTTTTTAACTCCTCTCCCCTTTTCCCTTTTTCTTTTTCGAGTGGGATTTTTCCCTCTGCTCTTGGTGGGGTTGAGGGAGCCCGACTCTCGTAGGAGTCTGGGCAGAGTTTTCCTGCAACCAAAGTTGGGGACGAAGTCTGGCTCTCGTAGGAGTTCGGATGAAGTCTTCTTGCGAAAGGGGCCGCTGGGAAGGTCCCCTTTTTTTCATCTGGTCTTGAATGACCATGCCTTAATTGATGTCGGGGGGAGGTTCTTCCCCTATTTATGTCGTAACAGGTTTCGACTCTGGTTAGGACGAGGTTCTCCTCCTGTCCCTAACGTGGCTGTAGGGGCACATATGGGCACTGTCGGGCCTTTCCCCTCATCCGATCTAGGTGTAATCGGGCCTTCGACTTTGCTCATGTTGGGACGAGGTTCTCCTCTTATTCCTAACATGGCTGTGGGGGCACATATGGACGTCGCAGGGCCTCTCCCCTCATCCGGTCTGAAGAGAATCGGGCCTTCGACTTTGCTCAAGTTAGGGCGAGGTTCTCCTCCTGTCCCTAACAGGGCTGTGGGGGCACATATGGACGTTGCTTGGCCTCTCCCCCCGTCCGGTCTAAAGAAAACCGGGCCTTCGACTTTGCTTAAGTTAGGGCGAGGTTCTCCTCCTGTCCCTAACAGGGCTGTGGGGGCACATATGGGCGTTGCAGGGCCTCTCCCCACATCCGGTCTAAAGAGAATCGGGCCTTCGACTTTGCTCAAGTTAGGACGAGGTTCTCCTCCTGTCCCTAACAGGGCTGTGGGGGCACATATGGGCGTTGCTTGGCCTCTCCCCCCGTCCGGTCTAAAAGGAACCGGGCCTTCGACTTTGCTCAAGTTAGGACGAGGTTCTCCTCCTATCCCTAACAGGGCTGTGGGGGCACATATGGGCGTTGCTTGGCCTCTCCCCCCGTCCGGTCTAAAGGGAATCAGGCCTTCGACTTTGCTCAAGTTAGGGCGAGGTTCTCCTCCTGTCCCTAACAGGGCTGTGGGGGCACATATGGGCGTTGCTTAGCCTCTCCCCCCATCCGGTCTAAAGGAAACCGGGCCTTCGACTTTGTTGAGACGAAGTTCTCCTCCCGCTTCCGACACGGTTTGTTTTGACTGTCCTGTCGATATAGGCTTGTGCCAAGGGAGGAGACATATAGATATGCAACTTTTATTTAAAATAAAGTTATCGGTAATACATTCGTAGGTTTTTCGAGCTCCATGGTCGCGGGAGGTCTGCTCCTCCGAGCTTCTTGAGATAATAAGTTTCGGGCCGGACCACTTCTTTGACCTCATACGGGCCTTCCCAGTTTGGGACGAGTTTCCCTCGATCCTGAGGTTGCGAGACGGTGGCTCGTCGAAGCACTAGATCTCCTGCTCTAAAGACTTTATTCTTGACCCGGGAATTATAATAGCGGGCGACTTTCTGTCTGCAGGCCGCCATCCGAACTTGAGCTACCTCCCGCTTTTCTTCCAGTAAGTCGAGGTTGGCTTTAAGACCTTGCGAATTGTGATATTCGTTGAATGCCACGACTCGCGCCGACGGGAGTTTAAGCTCAATTGGGATGATAGCCTCCGTTCCGAAGGCTAAAGCAAAGGGGGTCTCCCCCGTGGGCAGTCTTTGGGTAGTTCGATACATTCACAGCACATGATAAAGTTCGTCTGCCCAAGTTCTCTTCGCCTTTTCAAGCCTTGTCTTGATCCCTTGCAGTAGGGTTCTGTTGGTCACTTCAGCTTCGCCGTTCGCCTGAGGATGGGCTACTGATGTGAAGTTGTGGGAGATATTTAGATCTTCACAGAATTCGGTGAATCTTGCTCCCACGAACTGTCGCCCATTATCAGTGATTAGGGTCCTTGGCAGATCGAACCTGCAAACGATTGACTTCCAGATGAAATCTTGCACTTTAGCTTCTGTGATTTTTGCCAGTGGATCGGCTTCGACCCACTTGGTGAAGTAGTCAATCGTTACCAGAAGGAACTTCCTCTGCTCCGATGCCACGGAAAAGGGTCCAAGGATGTCCATCCCCCATTGCGCAAAAGGCCATGGGGCACTCAAGGGTGTAAGCTCGGTGGCGGGCTGTCTCTGGATGTTGGCATATCTCTGGCATCGGTCACACTTTCTGACGTATTTAATCGAGTCATGATGCATCGTCGGCCAGTAATATCCTTGGCGGAGCAACTTGTGGGATAAAGATCTAGCCCCCAGATGGCTTCCGCAGATTCCTTCATGCACCTCCCACAAGGCGTAGTCAGCTTTCGAAGGCCAGAGACATTTTAAAAGGGGCAAAGAGTATGATCTCTTGTACAACTTGCCCTCATAAAAGATGTATCGGGAGGCTTGATTTCGGAGCTTCCGAGCTTCTTTCGCATTCTGGGGGAGAACCCCATCTCTGAGATATGTTATCAATGGGTCGATCCAGCTGGGCTCGTGGTCAATTTCCAACATGGATCGTGATTCTTCCGTACTCGGGCACTTGAGCACTTCAAAGAGAACACCCTTGGGTAATTCGGCCGGAGCCAGCGTTGCCAGCTTGGAGAGAAGGTCGGCCCTGGTATTTTCCATCCTCGGAATCTGCCTGATGTTGAAGCTACTGAAGGCGGGGACGAGCTCCTTTACCTTTTCAAGATATTTGGCCATGCTGTCCTCCCACGCTTCATAGTTTTCATTGACTTGTCCCACTACCAGTTGGGAGTCGCTGTGGACCTGGAGCCGATCTATTCCCAGCTCTTTGGCGATCCTCAGTCCGACGATCAGAGCTTCATATTCTGCTCCATTGTTTGTTGCGGGAAACTCGAAGCGCAGAGCGTACTCCGCGACGACTCCCTCTGGATTGATCAAGATCAGGCCCGCGCCTGCGCCTGACATGTTGGAAGACCCGTCCACGTAGAGGGCCCAAAAGCAACCAGAGGGATCTGCTTCTTCTTTGGGGGAGTTTGGTCGGGACTCCAGGCCGTCAATTTCACCTTGTTTAGGTTCGGCCTCCTCTGGGATAGTACACTCCACTATGAAATCTGCCAATATCTGGACCTTCACTACTGGCCTGGGTCGATAGTTGATGTCGAATTCTGTGAGCTCGATCGTCCATTTTGCCATCCTTCCGGAGGCATCCGCCCGATGTAGAATCGCCTTGATCGGTTGGTCGGTGAGCAGCATTACGGTGTGCCCTTGAAAGTAGGGTCGGAGCCTCCGGGCTACAATCAACAGGGCGTAAGTCAGTTTTTCTAATTTGGTATACCTGATCTCGACGTCTCTCAACGTGCGGCTGACGTAGTAGATCGGCCTTAGACTTTTGCTTCTTCTTTGATAAGGACTGCCGCGAGAGCCATAAGAGAGACTGCCAGGTATAAAAATAGTTCCTCTCCAGGCTCTGGCTTCGCCAACAGTGGAGGTAAGCTGAGGTAGCTCCTTAGTTCTTCGAATGCCTATTGGCACTCAGGGGTCCAACAGAAGTTCTTCGGCTGCTTGAGGGTTTGGAAGAAGGGTAAGCACTGTTCGACCGACCTCGCGATGAAGCGATTCAGGGCTGCTACCCTCCTTGTAAGGCGCTGAACCTCTTTTATCGACTTTGGGACGGCCATCTCCTGGATGGTGTGAATTTTCTTCGGATTGGCATCAATTCCGCGCCCCAATACCATGAAGCCCAGGAACTTTCCTGAGGTCACTCCGAGAGCACATTTAGTCGGGTTCAGCTTCATTTTATATTTTTGGAGGGCACCGAAGGTCTCCTCGAGGTCGGCGACATGGTTCATGAAAGATTTGCTTTTTACGAGCATGTCGTCCATGTAGACCTCCATGTTGCGGCCAATCAGCTCCTTAAAGATTTTTTTCACCAACCGCTGGTAGGTTGCGCCTGCATTTTTGAGGCCGAAAGGCATGACCCTGTAACAGTAAAGGCCACGGTTAGTAATGAAAGCAGTCTTTTCTTCATCTTCCGGCGCCATCCTGATTTGATTATAGCCGAAGAATGCATCCATAAAGGTGAGGAGCTCATGATCCGAGATCGCGTCCACCAGTTGATCAATTCTGGGCAGAGGGTAGCTGTCCTTTGGGCAGGCTTTGTTCAGCTTTTTGAAGTCTATGCACATCCTCCATTTGCCGTTTGCCTTTTTGACTAGGACAACGTTGGAAATCCAATCAGGGTAACTAACTTCTCTAATGAATCCGGCTTTCAGGAGTTTGTCCACTTCCTCGGCTATCGCCTTCTGCCTCTCTGGTGCATGACCTCGGATTTTCTCTTTCGTCGGTCGATGCTTTGGATCGACGGCTAGACGGTGCTTCATGACTTCCGTGTCAATTTCCGGCATGTCCGCTGGAACCCAAGCGAAAACGTCCACATTCTTTCATAGAAAATCGACGAGGTGCATCCGCACCTCTTCCCCCAGGTTGGAGCCGATCATCGCCACATACTCCGCATTCCCGTCGTTCAAAGGGATCGGTACCAGATCTTCGATTGGGCCGCCCCTTTCTTCAGTGAGGTCGTCGCGGGCATCCAGCTCATCAACTGGACAGGGGTCGGATTGGTCGCTTCTTTGCAAGGCTATGTTGTAGCAGTGTCTGGTCAGGGCTTGGTCTCCTCTGACCTCTCCGACCCCCTGGTCTGTAGGGAATTTCAACTTTAAATGGTGGGTTGACACGACAGCTCGGAGAGCATTGAGGCCAGGTCAGTCGAGGATTGCGTTGTAGGCTGACGGCGCCTTCACCACCAGAAAATTCACCAGAGCCCTGGATTGTCTTGGACATCGACCCGCAGCTACAGTCAAAGTTACCACTCCCTCCATCAGGACAGCGTCGCCGGTAAACCCTACTAGAGGGGAGCTAATCGGCCTCAAATGGCCGTCAAGGATGGACATTCTTGAAAAGGCATCATAGAATAAAATATCAGTCGAACTTCCATTGTCGACAAGAATGCGACGAACGTCGTAATTTACTATATTCAAGAAAACTACAACCGCATCGTTATGAGAGAACTGGACTTCCTGAGTATCTTCTTCAGTAAAGGTTATGGGCTCCTCAATCTTTTGTCGCTTGGGAGGTACGGCTAGTACGTTAGTTGCTTCCTGCCGGGATCCTCTCGAGATGGTGTTGGCGAAATCCGTCGGAGGACGATTGTCCGATCGCTCCATGCCGACGACCGTTGCTGGAGGATGTGGGGCCCGAGAAACTGGGGGCAAGGTCGGAGCCTGAGATCTAGCCGCGGAGGCCGTGGGTCACCGTGTGGATGCTCTGCGGGGAGGTATCGGGCGAGGACCGAGTGGAGGAAGGAGGAGAGGACACCGGAGAAGACGACCGGAGCTGGTCCCGTTGGGCGCTCCTTTAAGAATAAGGGTACTGCGAAGATACATCCCTTCCTCTAGCGCCAATCCTGTTGGTGCAAAAATCCGCCTGCGTCGGAGAAGCTGGAGTCGAGGGAGTCGCGGTCGCCGTCGGGACCTGCAAAGGAAGTCTAAACTGGAGGCGGGGTTGCTCCGGCAAGATCCTCCGATGCTCAAGTCAGTTCTCTGCCTCAACAAGAATGGAGCGTTCGAACGAAAATTTTAGCAAAGTTTCTAGGTAGAAAATGAGAGCTTAGAGAATAACGTATCTGGGGTCCCTCCTTTTATAGGCGGAGGGGGCAACGGATCGATGGCGACGTTTGTAACCACCTGGTCATGGGCCACGCGGGGCCAGGAGAGATTTATTATGAAGAATAGTGGGATGGAGTCGTGGCTGTTACCAAGGCTCGCCACGTGGAGTCTGTTGCGGATAGTGGAGCGGCGTCCGTTATCGCGACTCGCCAGGGAGTAGTGGAGCCGCGTAGAATATATCGCAGGAGGTGGAGCAGAATCGTGGCCGTTACTGCAGCCTGTCAGGGAGTGATGGGGCCGCACGGGATCCGTCGCAGGAAGTGGAACAGAGTCGTGGCCGTTACTGCGGCCTGCCAGGGGGTCCAAACCTGTCGGTCGGAGTTCGACTGGAGTGTCTGGCGGGGAGAGGTGGCTAGCCACCCGCCTGAGGGGAGCTCGGAGTCTGGACGAAGTCTTCCCTCAGTCGAAGTCGGAGACGAGGTCCGACTCCCGTGGGAGTCCGGACGGGGTCTTCCCGCAGGTGGAGTCGGAGATGAGGTCCGGCTCCTGTAGGAGTCCGGGCTGAGTCTTCCCTCAGTCGAAGTCGGAGACGAGGTCCGACTCCCGTGGGAGTCCGGATGGGGTCTTCCCGCAGATGGAGTCGGAGATGAGGTCCGGCTCCCGTAGGAGTCCGGGTTGAGTCTACCTGCAATTGGAGTTAGGGGCGAAGTTCGGCTCCTGTAGGAGTCCGGACGAAGTATACCTGTAAGTGAAGTTGTGGGCAGAGTCCGGCTCCCGTAGGAGTCCGGACGAAGTCTGCCTGCAATTGGAGTCGCAGGCAGAGTCCGGCTCCCGTAGGAGTCCGGACGAAGTCTGCCTGCAGCCGGAGCTGGGGATGAAGTCCGGCTCCCGTAGGAGTCCGGGCGGAGTCTTCCTGTAGTCAAAGTTGGAGATGAAGTCCAACTCCCATAGGAGTCCGGACGAAGTCTTCCTGCTGCTGAGGTTGGAGATGGGGTCCGGCTCCCGTAGGAGTCCGGACGAAGTCTTCCCGCTGTCGAGGTTGGAGATGGAGTCCGGCTCCCGTAGGAGTCCGGGCTGAGTCTACCTGCAATTGGAGTTAGGGGCGAAGTTCGGCTCCCTTAAGAATCCGGATGAAGTCTACCTGCAATTGGAGTCGCAGACGGAGTCCGGCTCCCGTAGGAGTCCGGGCGGAGTCTTCCTGTAGTCGAAGTTGGAGATGGGGTCCAGCTCCCGTAGGAGTCCGGACGAAGTCTTCCCGCTGTCGAGGTTGGAGATGGAGTCCGACTCCCGTAGGAGTCCGGACAAAGTCTTCCTGCTGCTGAGGTTGGAGATGGAGTTCGGCTCCCGTAGGAGTCCGGACGAAGTCTTCCTGCTGCTGAGGTTGGAGATGGAGTTCGGCTCCCGTAGGAGTCCGGGCTGAGTCTACCTACAATTGGAGTTAGGGGCGATGTCCGGCTCCCTTAAGAATCCGGACGAAGTCTACCTGCAATTGGAGTCGCAGGCGGAGTCCAGCTCCCGTAGGAGTCCGGGCGGAGTCTTCCTGTAGTCGAAGTTGGAGATGGGGTCCGGCTCCCGTAGGAGTCCGGACGAAGTCTTCCCGCTGTCGAGGTTGGAGATGGAGTCCGGCTCCCGTAGGAGTCCGGACGAAGTCTTCCTGCTGCTGAGGTTGGAGATGGAGTTCGGCTCCCGTAGGAGTCCGGACGAAGTCTTCCTGCTGCTGAGGTTGGAGATGGAGTTCAGCTTCTGTAGGAGTCCGGACGAAGTCTTCCTGCTGCTGTAGGTCGGACGTCGGTAGAATCCTCGAGGGGTCACTCCTGACATGAACTTCGGCTGGGGGGGTTTATACCCAACACATCCATATATGTGATTGGATCCTCATTGTTCTCAGTGAGTTCAACAGAATTTTCATCTCGAACCAAGAAACTGTAGTATCTGTCTGGTTGACGCGATACTCTATCAGATCTCCTTAACGATGCCTCTACAATAGGTTTTGGGTTTGATATCGTCAAATTTGATTCTGTGAGTTCATTAGACTATATCGGTTCTACCTGTTGAACTTCATCAAATTCAACCTTAGAGATATTAATCCCTTTCTCAAATTTCTTTTATAAAAAAGACTATCCTAAGGCTGATAAACACCTTTTGTTCATCAGCAAAATAGAAATAATTTTTCTTAGTTTCTTTAGGATACGCAATAAAATTATACTTATCAGACCTAGCTTCAACTTTATCTATTTTTAAACGTTTGACATAAGTCGGACATCCCTAAACCCTAAGGTGAGAGAGCCCTGTCTTACGTCCCATTCATATCTCATATAGTATTTTACTTACAGAATTATTAAGAATCCTATTAAGCACGTAATAAGCTGACTCGAGTGCATATCTCTAGAAAGATATCAGCAGATTAAAAAAGTCCATCATGGATCGAACCATGTTCAACAGGGTTCGATTTCTCTTTTCTGACACATCATTATGTTGTGGCATTTCAGGAGGTGTCCATTGAGAGAGAATCCTATTCTCCTCAAGATTTATCAGAAATTCATCAAAAAAATATTCACCTCCTCGATCTGATCGAAGAATTTTAATATTCTTTTTAGTTTATTTTTCTACCTCATTATAGAACCATTTGAACATTTCAAACAACTCGAACTTATGTTTCATCAAGTAGACGTATCCATATCTAAATAGGTCATCTGTGAACGTAATAAAATAGTAGTACTCTCTTCTGACACTTGTACTCATGGATTCACATACATCAGTATGTCAAGACCCAGAACATCACTGGTTTGTTCACCTTTTTCAGTAAAAGATGACTTGATCATCTTTCTAAGCAGACAAGACTCATAGGTAGGCAACAATTCATAATCATTGTCATCAATAATTCCTTCTTGAGCTAATATGTTCATCCTGTTCTTGTTGATATGACTTAGCCAATAATGCTAAAGGTAGGCATCCGTGACATCGACTATTCTAGGACGTTTATTAGATATGTACATTACATTAAATCGTGATACAGCATATATACCATTATTCAACTGTCCATGCATTATAGTAACATCATTCAAAATGATATCACAAAAAAAAAATTTATTAAAATTTCATAATTTATTTTGGCCAAAAGGCCTACAAAAATGATATTAAAAAAAAAATTAGGACAATAATGACAATCATTTAGAATAATAAAATAAAAATTAAATACAAACTTGATAATTCTTAAAGCTAGAATTGGAACTGATCTTCCATCTTCAATGTTCAGAAATCTCTTGATGTCTCTAAATCTCCTACTGACCTGAAGACCCTACAACGAATTACAAATATTAATAGGGCTTCTGGTATCTAATACCCAGATTATTGTATCAAAAACTAAGAAGTTATAAGGTATTATCATATAATTACCTTGTTCAGCAACCGATTGCTTCTTCTTCTTTGGCCTGTTCGAGTCAAGAGAAGCTAAGTATTGAGGATAGTTTCTCTTCCAGTGATCCTGCTTTTTATAATAGAAGCACTCTGTCTGACTCTGGACAGCTTTGATCTTGGGCTTTTGGGTCTGACTCCCCGCACTTTGCACCTTCTTTTTTTTTCTTCTCTTTCTTAAAGGGACGACACCCATCCGAAGAAGATCCTCCCACTGCATTCACCGTCTCCTTATGGAGTTGGTATTCCTTCTTAAAAATCTGTAGCAATTCCAACAGACCGTGATAGTTGACTACTGACTTCATCATTCTAAAATGACTAAGAAACGGTAGGTAAGATTTGGGCAGAAAGTTTAGAATCACATCCTTCTCTAGCTGTTTGTGTAAGGAAAAGCCGAGCTTGCTCAGTCGCTCGATCTGTTCGATCATGTACAATACATAATCGATGATCGATGCTTCCTCCCTCATTTGAGCATTGAAAATAGCGTAACTAATCTTGTACCACTCAATATCATCAGGAGTATCAAAAGACTCTATCAACATCTTGAGCATGTCCTCTGGCTGAGCCTCTTCGAACTTTCAGCTGAACTCGTCGTTCATTGAAGCTCGCATTATACAACAAACCATGGTGCGATCGTTGAGCCACTTCAAATAAGTGTCTCGAACCATGCCACGGGCATTGGGAGCAGGCTCCTCAGGTGTTGGATCTATAATGGCGTACAAGATCCACTCATGCTTCAGGATGATTTTAAGTTTTCGATATCAATTATCGAAATTGGATCCCATCAACTTCTCACTGTCTAATAGTCGGAGCGACAAGTTTGAAACCATATCTACACAAAAGAAAAAATTAAAATCTAATCAATATATAAATTAATTAAACCTAAAGGTATGAATTTTAGTTTAAAGGTTCTCCCACTATCTTATATGAACTGGTAGCCTTTACCTTCAACTCAATAAATTATTTTAATTTCTTAGTGGATACTAGAATCCACACAGACTACACACAAGCCCGACTTTGGCTGGCTCACCCATATGTATCTATGGATAGGTTCATTAATCAATTATTTCATTAAATAATTTTTATTTTTTGATTTAGCCCCAGATAACTTTTCAATTGACTTTGGTCTTCTCTGTAAGCCCTAATTAGGTTCAACCATTAACATGATCATACTTATGAATCTAACTATTAAATGATCAGGTCTGATTTTGACCGACTAACTTGACCACTAGCTAGAGAGACTCGATTAAGTCATCATATTATGAATGATAATTTCAATAGCAGATGAGCACCAGACCTTTGGGCCTTCAATGATCATCATACTAATGGACTCATTATCACCCAACTTAATAGGAGATTATAATTTAGTTATCACTATAACTATCTCATTTTAAGGATCCAATAATTTAGAAAATTTAATTTATGAATTAAGAGAAAAAAAGAGATCAATCAACAAACCGCAATCCTCCCACTGACTTCACCAAGTCATTGAATCGGATTAGGATCATGCTGATTGAAATGGCATCTAGATCAGTCAACCTTAATGGCATGGATCAATTCGAATCACTTAGCAGTCTAATCAAGACATAATTCACCAAATTAATCAGGTAAGTGAGATCGGTAGGAAGATCTGCTAAGCTTGTCTTAGACACCATCGAAATAGTCAGATAAGCTGCTCCCAATTTAAAACCACCGGTTGAAATACCAAACTTATCTTAGACACCCATTGATTAATTAGATTAGATTTGACCAACTTAATGATTCGGGTTCTATCACTGAGCCACAATCAAGGTCTATTTGGTCTAATCAAGAATATGGACATGACCATATACAACTATTGTATTAGAGAAATCTTGTTTTAATCTAATTCAATATTTGGTTAGACTTATTCAATTTCTCTACATGATCAATTAATTTTTTGATTCTAATCTTAAATCTAACCCAATCAAGAGGATCTGATTTGAGCTAACGCATGCCCTATGTTTTATGCAATATCATTAGATCTTAAATCACAATTCTAGATCTAATCGATTCAACACTTAATTCTTAATTAAGTTTAGCATCAACATGATTTAGATTTTGAAATAATTTCTCATGTAAACTTTTATATTAAATCATAAAATTTTTTTAGATCATATTTAAATTTTTATGATTTTAAATCAAAATAATTTGATTATGAAGATTAGATGTAACTACTTTTCTATACAACTTGCATCACATACAATAAATCCTAAGATTTCAAGATCTAGAATTTTGCAAGAAAATTTTTTCTTTCACTTTCTTCATCATGGGACCTCACAATGGCACCTCTATACGCTATAAAAATACCCCATTGAATGGGAGGAGAGAGTCATGTAATCCTATTTGCTCCTATGATCGGACGGTCTGGTGATTATCCAATCCGAGTACTTTGTTACTCAGATTATCTAATCTAACATATTAATAATTAGATCTAAAAATAAATATATTTATATCTAATCTAAATAATAAATAATCAAATCTAAAGATATATAATTAAATTTAAAAGCATATCAAATCATATTATAAGAAACATGGCTCTGATACCAATTGAAGAAAACATACGACAGTACTATGCATATAATTTTAAAAATTTTATATATGCAGCGAAACTATTAAATTAAATAATTTAATCTAATTTATATGTATAAAATCTAATCTAGACTACCATACCAAGACCTATAATATGATTTAACATGCACTTTAAGATTTGAAAATAAAAACTGTATCAATCTAATCGATGCTGCAATCTAGATCTAACTCTTAGATCTATAAAAATTACTCTAACAAATTCAAAACTTGTTATCTGATTGTGGAAAGCTGATCTTCACAAATAACTCGCATAGGAGAGAGTCTCTTCTGGTTGCTCCCAATCGCACGAAGTCATCCAGTCTCTACAAAACGTCCACACAAAGACCAACGCAGATCAGGCTCTTTGAAAGTGCTAACTTGCAAAGATCTTCGAGACTGATTTTTCTCTTCTTCTTCAAAAACCTTGGATGCTCCAAAGAAAGAGAATATCTGGAGGAAAAAGAGGAGAGGAGAAAGAGCTCTGGAGAAAAAATAAATTCAGCAAGGAGAACACATGGGGCATCCACTATTGGAGCCTCCTTTATATAGACAAGGGCTAGGGTTTTGGGTCGAAGGGAGAGGGCGCAAATGGAGTCCATGCCAAACACCTTTTGGGCATTCCAAAAATTTCATAAATGAGAGTTGGCGTGGGGAAGGAGATCAAGAGTCTTACACACCCAAAAACTTTGCATAAAAATTTAGAAAAAAATCAATTGGCGGCTCCCTTCTTTCCTTGTTTGAAAAATCTCTTTCCTTCTTATCACCTTATCTATAATTCAGATCGCATTCGAATTAGGCAGAAGATAAAATCATGACTCAACATGCTTTGCTATCCACCCTTATTGGGATTACTCTCATCATGCCAAAAATCTCAAGCCAAATCCAATTTGGTGTTAAGAACAAGTGGATGGGTCTAGGGTGGCGCAAGGATAAGAGATAGAGTCTTTGTTGGCTTAGACTCTTCATTTTCGATTTAATTCTAAACCAAATCAAATATGGTTTGAACTCAATGATAAAAATGAATCTTATCTAATTAGGAGTCCAATTATCTCAATAAATTTCTAACTCAATTAGAAATTAACTGAGTCCAAGTCTTGATCAAATCAGAATCAAAATTTCTTATAATTAGGTTTGATCAAATCAAACTCAATCTAAGTCAAACTGAATCTAATTCAATTAGAATTGATCTAAAGCTCTTTGCTCAATCAAATTGAGTCAATTTACAATCTAATTGCTAATTAATTCTCCATTAATAGTAGAGTCTCAGTCTAGTGGGACTCTCCTCTAGAGTCCCAATTTCAGATTGTCCAGTTGTTTCCATTCAAGCTGATCATCCAAGTAGTTTTTGCCTTAATCTCGAATCTTGCTCTAATATCACTTGTTGGGAGAAAGAAGAGATAGAGTATCGTAGAGACAAAATAGAATAGGACAAAAATAATAATAAAAAAACACCAAGATTTAATGTGAAAAATCCAAACCGAAGAAAAACCATGACACCAAGC